>NW_027633641.1:7500-20000 GCF_053919585.1 Euprymna scolopes | reverse complement strand
CGAAAGAGGGGAGCTTGGCAGTTTCTCCCCCCAAAGGAGGAAGCCGGAATCCCCCCCCAAGGGTTGGGGAGGGAAAGAGGCCAGGAGAAGGTGAGTTTTTTCTTTGGGGGGGGGGGGAGAAGCCTCCAGGCACCCTCCTCCCTGAAGGTGGGGTTGGGGATTATCTCTCACTCAAGGGGGGAAGCCGGCACCAAGCATGTAAATCCCGAGGGGTGACTTTTTTTGTTACCCCTCGGAGTGGGAAGGTGGTCGATCACCCAGGCAACGCCGGGTAACCCCTGCTAGTATATGTATGAATATATATATAAATATATATGAATATATGAATAAATATGAATAAATATATATGAATATACAAATAAATATATATGAATATATATATATGAATATATGAATATGAATATATATATATGAATATATGTCTATATATATGAATATATGTCTATATATATGAATATATGTCTATATATATGAATATATGTCTATATATATGAATATATGTCTATATATATGAATATATGTCTATATATATGAATATATGTCTATGTATATGAATATATGAATATGTATATATATATGAGAATATGTATATATATATATATATGAGTATATGTCTATATATATATGAATATATGTATATATATATGAATATATGTATGTATATATATATATGAGTATTTGTCTATATATATGAGTATATGTCTATATATATATGAATATATGTATATATATATATGAATATATGTATATATATATATATATGAATATATGTATATATATATATGAATATATGTATATATATATATATGAGTATGTGTCTATATATATATGAGTATATGTCTATATATATATATGAATATATGTATATATATGAGTATATGTCTATATATATATGAATATATGTATATATATATCAATATATAAATATATTTATATATATGAATATATTTATATATATATATGATTATATGTATATATATATCAATATATGAAAATATTTATATATATATGATTATATGTATATATATATATCAATATACGAATATATTTATATATATATGTATATATATATCAATATATGATTATATTTATATATATATGAATATATTTATATATATATGAATATATTTATATATATATATGAATATATTTATATATATATATATATATGAATATATTTATATATATATGAATATATTTATATATATATATATGAATATATGTATATATATATGAATATATGTATATATATATATCAATATATGAATATATATATATGAATATATGTATATATATGAATATATGTATATATATATCAACATATGGATATATTTATATATATATGTATATATATATCAATATATGAATATATTTATATATATATATGAATATATGTATATATATATCAATATATGAATATATTTATATATATATATGAATATATATATGAATATATGTATATATATATATATCAATATATGAATATATGTATATATATATATCAATATATGAATATATTTATATATATATATGAATATATGTATATATATATCAATATATGAATATATTTATATATATATGAATATATGAATATATATATATCAATATATGAATATATATATATCAATATATGAATATATTTATATATATATGAATATATTTATATATATATATGAATATATTTATATATATATATGAATATATTTATATATATATGAATATATTTATATATATATGAATATATTTATATATATATATGAATATATTTATATATATATATATGAATATATTTATATATATATGAATATATTTATATATATATGAATATATTTATATATATATATATATATGAATATATTTATATATATATATATGAATATATTTATATATATATATATGAATATATTTATATATATATATGAATATATTTATATATATATATATATGAATATATTTATATATGTATATATGAATATATTTATATATGTATATGAATATATTTATATATATATATGAATATATTTATATACATATGAACATATTTGTGTATATATATATGAATATATAACTTTATATATGAATATATTTATATATATATTAATATATTTATATATATATATATGAATATATTTATATATATGAATATATTTATATATATATATGAATATATCTATATATATATATATATAGAATATATTTATATATATATATGAATATATTTATATATATATATGAATATATTTATATATATATATGAATATATTTATATATATATATGAATATTTATATATATATATGAATATTTATATATATATATGAATATTTATATATATATATATGAATATATTTATATATATATATATGAATATATGTATTTATATATATATATGAATATATGTATTTATATATATATATATATGCATATATGTATGAATATATATATATATGAATATATGTATTTATATATATATGAATATATGTATTTATATATATATGAATATATGTATTTATATATATATGAATATATGTATTTATATATATATGAATATGCGTATTTATATATATATGAATATATGTATTTATATATATATATATGAATATATGTATTTACATATATATATGAATATATGCATTTATATATATATGAATATATGCATTTATATATTATATGAATATATGTATTTATGTATATATATATGAATATATGTATTTATATATATATATGAATATATGTATTTATATATATATATGAATATATGTATTTATATATATATATGAATATATGTATTTATATATATATATGAATATATGCATTTATATATATATATATATATGAATATATGCATTTATATATATATATGAATATATGCATTTATATATATATATGAATATATGTATTTATATATATATATGAATATATGTATTTATATATATATATGGATATATGTATTTATATATATATATATGAATATATGTATTTATATATATATATATGAATATATGTATTTATATATATATGAATATATGTATTTATATATATATCAATATATGTATTAATATATATATGAATATATGTATTAATATATATATGAATATATGTATTAATATATATATGAATATATGTATTTATATATATATGAATATATGTATTTATATATATATATATATATATATGCATATATGTATGAATATATATATATGAATATATGTATTTATATATATATGAATATACGTATTTATATATATATGAATATACGTATTTATATATATGAATATATGTATTTATAGATATATATGAATATATGTATTTATATATATATATATGAATATATGTATTTACATATATATATGAATATATGTATTTATATATATATATGAATATATGTATTTCTATATATATATGAATATATGTATTTATATATATATATGAATATATGTATTTATATATATATATGAATATATGCATTTATATATATATGAATATATGCAGTTATATATATATGAATATATGCATTTATATATATATGAATATATGTATTTATATACATATATATATGAATATATGTATTTATATATATATGAATATATGTATTTATATATATATGAATATATGTATTTATATATATATATGAATATATGTATTTATATATATATATGAATATATGTATTTATATATATATATATGAATATATGTATTTATATATATATATGTATATATATATATACATATAGTAATATATTTATATATTAATATATGATTATATTTATATGTATGAATATATGTATTTATATATATATATGTATATATATTAATATAGGAATATATTTATATATTAATATATACATGAATATATTTATATATATGAATATATGTATTTATATATATGTATGTATATATTAATATATGAATATATTTATATATAATTATATATGAATATATTTATATATATGAACATATGTATTTATATATATATATATGAATATATGTATATACATACTAATATATGAATATATGTATATATATAAATATATGAATATATTTATATATATGAATATATGTATTTATATATATATGAATATATGTATATACATACTAATATATGAATATTTGTAAATATATATATGAATATATGTAAATATATATATGAATATATGTAAATATATATATGAATATATGTATATATATGAATATATATATATATGAATATATGTATATATATGAATATATATATATATGAATATATATATATATGAATATATATACATGAATATATATATATGAATATATATATATGAATATATATGAATATATATATATATATGTATGAATATATATATATGAATATATATATGAATGTATATATATATGAATATATATATATGAATGTATATATATATGAATATATATATATGAATGTATATATATATATGAATATATATATATGCATGTATATATATATATGAATATATATATATGAATGAATATATATATATATATTCATATTATATATATATTATATGAATATATATATATATATATATGAATATATATATATGAATATATATATATATATGAATATATATATATATATGAATATATATATATATATATATATGAATATATATATATATATGAATATATATATATATATATGAATATATATATATATGAATATATATATATATATGAATATATATATATATATATATGAATATATATATATATATATATGAATATATATATATATATATGAATATATATATATATATGAATATATATATATGAATATATATATATATATGAATATATATATATATATGAATATATATATATATATGAATATATATATATATACATGAATATATATATATACATGAATATATATATATACATGAATATATATATATATGAATATATATATATATGAATATATATATATATGAATATATATATATGAATATATATATATATATGTATATATATATGAATATATGTATATATATATATGAATATATGTATATATATATATGAATATATGTATATATATATATATATGTCTATATATATATGAGTATATGTCTATATATATATATATATGTCTATATATATATAAAATATATATATATATGAATATGTATATATTTGAATATATATATACATAAATATATATACATATGAATATATATATATAGGAATATATATATATATATGAATATATATGTATATATATATGAGTATATGTATATATATATGAGTATATGTATATATATATATATGAATATATTTATATATATATATATATGAATATATATATAAATATATGTATATATATATCCATATATGTATATATTTATATGTATATATATGAATATATGTATATATATATGAATATTTGTATATATATATATGTATATATATATGAATATTTGTATATATATATATGTATATATATATGAATATATGTATATATATATGAATATATGTATATATATATGAATATATGTATATATATATGAATATATGTATATATATATATGAATATATGTATATATATGAATATATGTATATATATATATATATGAATATATGTATATATATATATGAATATATGTATATATATATGAATATATGTATATATATATATGAATATATGTATATATATATGAATATACGTATATATATATGAATATACGTATATATATATATGAATATATGTATATATATATATGAATATATGTATATATATATGAATATATGTATATATTTGTATATATATATATGAATATATGTATATATGTATGAATATATGAATATATATATATATCAATATATGAGTATATATGTATATATATATCAATATATGAATATATTTATATATATATATGAATATATGTATATATATATTAATATATTTATATATAAATATGAATATATTTATATATATATATGAATATATGTATATATATATTAATATATTTATATATAAATATGAATATATTTATATATATATATGAATATATGTATATATATATTAATATATTTATATATAAATATGAATATATTTATATATAAATATGAATATATTTATATATATAAATATGAATATATTTATATATATATATATATATGAATATATTAATATATATATGTGAATATATTCGTATATATATATATGAATAAATGTATATATATATCAATATATGAATATGTTTATATATATATATGTATATATATATAAATATATGAATATATTTATATATATATATGCATATATATATATCAATATATGAATATATTTTTATATATATGTATATATATATCAATATATGAATATATTTATATATATATATATGAATATATGTATATATATATATATGAATATATGTATATATATATATATATCAATATATGAGTATATTTATATATATATGAATATATGTATATATATATCAATATATGAATACATTTATATATATATAGTAATATATATATATATCAATATATGAATATATGTATTTATATATATATATGAATATATGTATATATATATTAAGATATGAATATATGTAGTTATATATATATGAATATATGTATATATATTAATATATGAATATATTTATATATAAATATATGAATATATTTATATATATGAATATATGTATTTATATATATATGAATATATGTATATACATATTTATATATATATTAATATATGAATACATTTATATATATATGAATATATGTAAATATATATATGAATATATGTAAATATATATAAAAATATATGTATATATATGAATATATATATATGAATATATATATATAAATATATATATATGAATATATATATATGAATATGTATGAATATATATATATGAATATATATATATATGAATATGTATGAATATATATATATATGAATATATATATATGAATATATATATATGAATATATATATATGAATATATATATATGAATGTATATATATGAATATATATATATGCATGTATATATATATGAATATATATATATGAATATATATATGAATATATATATATATGAATATATATATATATGAATATATATATATGAATATGTATATATATATGAATATATATATACATGTATGAATATATATATATATATATATATATGAATATATATATATGAATATGTATATATATATGAATATATATATACATGTATGAATATATATATATATATGAATATATATATATATGAATATGTATATATATATGAATATATATATACATGTATGAATATATATATATATATATGAATATATATATATATGTATGAATATATATATATGAATATATATATATGAATATGTATACATATATGAATATATATATACATGTATGAATATATATATATATGAATATATATATATATGTATGAATATATATATATATGAATATATGAATATATATGTATGAATGTATATGTATGAATATATATGTATGTATATATATATGAATACATATATATATGTATGAATATATATATATGAATATATGAATATATATGTATGAATATATATGTATGAATATATTTGTATGAATATATTTGTATGAATATATATGTATGAATATATATGTATGTATATATATGTATGTATATATATGTATATGAATATATATATATATGAATATATATATATATGAATATATGTATATATATATGAATATATACATATATGAATATATGTATATATATATATGAATATATGAATATATATATATATGAATATATGTATATATATAACAATACATGAATATATTTATATATATATATGAATATATGTATATATATAACAATAAATGAATATATTTATATATATATTTCAATATATGTATATATATATCAATATATGAATATATTTATATATATATATATGAATATATGTATATATATATCAATATATGAATATATGTGTATATATATGAATATATCTATATATATCAATATCTTAATATATTATAGATATATGAATATATTTATATATATCAATATATTAATATATTTATATATATATATGAATATATTTATATATATAAATATATTTATATATAAATATATTTATATATATCAATATATTAATATATTTATATATATATGAATATATTTATATATCTATGAATATATTTATATATCTATGAATATATTTATATATCTATGAATATATTTATATATATCTATGAATATATTTATATATATATATGAATATATTTATATATATATGAATATATTTATATATATATATATGAATATATTTATATATATATATATATGAATATATTTATATATATATATGAATATATTTATATATATATATATATGAATATATTTATATATATATATATATGAATATATTTATATATATATATATATATGAATATATTTATATATATATATATATATGAATATATTTATATATATATATATATATGAATATATGTATTTATATATATATATATATATATATATGAATATATGTATTTATATATATACATGAATATATGTATTTATATATATACATGAATATATGTATTTATATATATATATTAATATATGAATATATTAATATATATATATTGATATATGTATTTATATATATATATGGATATATGTATTTATATATATATATGAATATATGTATATATATATTAATATATGAATATATTTATATATATATGAATATATGTATTTTTATATTTATATATATATGAATATATGTATATACATATTAATATAGGAATACATTTATATATATATATGAATACATTTATATATATATATGAATATATGTAAATATATATATGAATATATGTATATATATATATGAATATATGTATATATATGAATGTATATATATGAATATATATATATGAATATATATATATGAATATATATATATGAATATATATATATGAATATATATATATGAATACATTTATATATATGAATATATATATATATATGAACATATATATATATATATGAACATATATATATATATATGAATATATATATATGAATATATATATATGAATATATATATATGAATATATATATATGAATATATATATATGAATATATATATATATGAATATATATATATATGAATATATATATATATGAATATATATATATATGAATATGTGTATATATATGACTATATATGTATATATATATGACTGAATATGTGTATATATATATGACTATATGTGTATATATATATGACTATATATGTATATATATGAATATGTGTATATATATGACTATATATGTATATATATATGACTGAATATGTGTATATATATATGACTATATGTGTATATGTATATGACTATATATGTATATATATATGACTATATATGTATATATATATATGACTATATATGTATATATATATGACTATATATGTATATATATATGACTATATATGTATATATATATGACTATATATTTATATATATATGAATATATATATATATATATAAATATATGTATATATAAATATATGTATATATAAATATATGTATATATATAAATATATGTATATATATATGAATATGTGTATGTATATGTGTATATATATGTGAATATATCTATATATATGTATATATATGTATATATATGTGAATATATCTATATATATGTATATATATATATATATATATATATATATATATATATGAATGTATGTGTATGTATATATAAGTATATATATATGTATATATATATGGATATATGTGTATAGATATAAAAATATATTTGTTTGTATATATATCAATATATGTGTGTGTATATATATATTAATATATGTGTGTGTATATATATGAATATATGTGTGTATGTATATATATGAATATATGTGTGTATGTATATATATGAATATATGTGTGTATATATGAATATATGTGTATATATATATGAATATATGTGTATATATATATGAATATATGTGTATATATATATATGAATATATGTGTATATATATATGAATATATTTGTATATTTATATGAATATATTTGTATATTTATATGAATATATGTGTGTATATATATATTAATATATGTGTGTATATATATGTGAATAAATGGGTGTATATAAATATGAATATATTGGTGTATATATATATATGAATATATGGGTGTATATATATATAGATGAATATATGGGTGTATATATATATAGATGAATATATGGGTGTATATATATATAGATGAATATATGGGTGTATATATATATATATATGAATATATGTGTGTATATATATATGAATATATGAATGTATGTATATATATGAATATATGTGTGTATATATATTGATATGAATATATGTGTATATATATATGAATATACGTATATATATATATATATATATATATATATATATATATATATATATATATATATGTATAGCCAGTAGAGTTTAGTTTCCTAGAAGTCCATCCAATTAAACAACATGTGTCCACCAAAGAGTGCTGGCTGAGTGAACAGAGCAGGTATATTCAATTTATTCATACAAACATTAATGGCTACATATGTGCATACATGTTTCTGTAATCACCTGCATTTCGGGACTACGTCTTTAGGCCAAGATTTACCGTCGAAAACTGATATTTTAATCAAAAAACATTTCCCTATTTAGTTTGTAAAGTTAGACTGTAACCTGGGTTGCAGTCATAAAGCGTTGAGAGTACAAGTCAGGTCTTTGAAGATAATGAACATCTTCTTTTTCCGTTCCCTTTTCTCTCTATCCATCCCATCTTTTGGTTGTTAAGGCATAAGGTCCTTGAGAATTTAGTATTTTTGTCTTACAGTCCATAAAATAAAAACATTTCCTATGGTCGCTGAGTACTGACCGGTGTCTTTCAATCAACACCCATCCACATCCATAGACGCACACACAACACACACACATACACGTTAATACAGATATTCAGAAGCGAATATATGCTGTTCGTTTTATTTTACTCCCACACACGCACTGAAACTAGGCAATAACTGTAACTACTTAAGAATAAAATTAAGTCTATTTTGTACTCTGTCAAGGCAGGATAGACTGTTTTTAGCAGCTCCTGCCCAGATATGGCAACAGTATTCCATCCTTGGACGTACTTGGCTTTTATATAGATAGAAAATTGCATCAGTAGTGAGATATCTTCTGGAGCGGTAGAAGGATCCAACCATCTTTCCAGCGACCTTGGCAACAGACTTGATTTATGTGTTCCATTTCAGATCAGGAGTAATGGTAAAACCCAGAAGCTTGTCAAAACACGGGGCCTTACCCATACGAGAGCCATCCATCACAATTGATGCCAGCTAGGTAACCAGCCACATCTTCCCCCACTGAACCATACGCTCGAGATCAGAGGAGAGAGAATCAGAGAGAACTTTGTCATTTACAGCCTTTGATGTGTTGCCGTAGATGGTCGTGTCATCAGCATAGATGTCAACGAATGATTTAAGTATGTGTTTAGGGAGGTCATTGATGTAGATCAGGAAGAGAGTTGGACCCAGGATTGACCCCTGAGGGACTCCAGCATTTATGTTGCAGGCCTCCGATTTTTGTCCATCTACCACCATCTATGAGGACAGAAATGATTTAATGATTGAGAAAACATTTCCAGTAATACCGTAGCTGGAAATCTTGTGAAGTAGACCCTTATGTCATACCTTGTCGAAGGCCTTTGATATGTCAAGAGCAATTGCCCTAGAAAGGAAGCCTTTGTCAAGAGATTCACTAATCCTGTGGGATATAACCGTCAGCACATCTGCAGTAGATCTTGCAGAGCGGAAACCATATTGTGTGTCACTAAGAGGGTTATTCCTGCTGAGGTGGTTGACTATTTCTCTATTTAATATGGATTCCAGCAACTTACTCATAACACACAGGAGACTTATAGGTCTGTACTGAGAGGGAGATGACTTATCACCTGAATTCTTAAATACAGGGCAAACTGATGAGGTCTTCCTGGGAGTCGGTGAGTGCTTCTCCTTAAGGCAGCGCTTAAATAGTTTCGTAAGTATGGGAGCAAGTTCTGGTTGAAGCTTTTTTAACACTATAATTGGAATGCCATCAGGGCCAGTTGCTTTACTGGAATCTAGGTTCTTTATTAGCTTGGCGACCTCATGCACGGATATGTGTATGTTACCTAGCTTGTTCTGTGTTACAGGAGTAGCTGCAAAGTTCTTGGCAAATAGTTTGGCCTTGTCTGACGCTGACGAGATGACCTCTGGTCCATTGATAATGGTTGGGATAGAACGCACACTTCTGTTCAGGATCCTATTTGTTATTTGACAAAACTGGTGGGATCCAAGCCGCTGATCAGCTACCTTGGATTTAACAGACTGGGCATTTTTTATTACTCTTTTACAGTGATTGCTAGCAGACATGACAGCAGCTTTAGTCTCAGTGCATCTATTACGTTGGTAGCTATGGAAAAAGTGATTTCTGTGCGCGAT
>NW_027633640.1:0-35937 GCF_053919585.1 Euprymna scolopes | reverse complement strand
TGCTCAAACCAGAAGGTAGACAATATTAAAGGGATTTCAAACAATAAATCAAGCATAAGCATTTAATTTAAACTCAACAAATAAATAAATTATGCAAGTTTGAAACATTATACAAAGAAAAACAATAATGACACTAGTTCAAAATTATTCATACCTCTCTTACTAATAGTCAATAGCATGCCCTTTATTCTTAGTAACTGCCTGTAACCGTTTTGGATATTTATCAACAAGGTTTTTACAAGCATCAACACTGATTTTTTACCATTCTTCAATGCAGTAGTTCTCCAAATCCCTCAAATTTCTAGGTTTCCGCTTTTTAACTTCAGTTTTCAATATGTGCCAGAGGTTTTTTGATAGGGTTCAGGTCGGGACTTTGGCTAGGCCATTCCAAAACATTAATTTGATTATCCCCAAACCATTTCTTGACTATTTTGGCAGTATGTTTTGGATCATTATCCTGTTGAAGGACCCAGTTTGGTCCTAAATGGAGCTTCTCCGCATCCTGTCTAATGTTTTTCTGGAGTATCTCCAAATATTGCTTCTTCTTCATGGTTCCATCTATCTTGACCAAACTACCTGGACCACTAGCCGAAAAGGAGCCCCAAAACATTAGGCTACCACCACCATGTTTCACCGTGGGTATGGTGTTCTTTGTGTTGTAAGCTTCTCCTTTCTTCCTCCAAACGTAAGAAGCATCCATATGGCCAAACAATTCAATTTTTGTTTCGTCAGTCCACAAAATACTTGAGAAAACGGACTCTGGAGAATTCACATGGGTCCTAGCAAACTTTAGACGTGCTGCAAGGTGTTTTCCGGTGTGCAATGGAGTCCTTCTTGGTCTTCTTCCTTTCAGACCATTTTCATGCAGAGTCCTTTGCAATGTTTGCCTTGATATTTTTATGCCAGAAGACTCCAGATTTTCTAAAATGTCCTTAGTAGTGGTGGTTGGATTTGCATTAACACTTCTTACAATATTCCTGGTGGCTCTAGCAGACAGTTTCCTTTTTCTTCCTCTACCAATCAAGTTGTTTGTTGTGTGGTGGTTCTGGAATTTTTGGATGATGCTCTGTACTGTTGCTGTAGGGACCTCAAATTTCTTGGAAATTGACTTGTAACCTAAACCATCCTTATTTGAATTCACAATTTTAGTACTAAGATCATTACTAAGCTCTTTTTTCTTCCCCATTCTAATAATTTTTATTCTTTTATTGGTTTTCAGTTGATATCATTTTAATTTCTGAAAAATGCAAAAAACGAAATGAAATAAATCAAAGGTTGTATAAAAGCATTCAAAATAAGAATCAAACAGGAAACAAACAGTCAGAAACTCGATTAATACTGAAAAAATAAGGGGGTATGATTATTTTTGAACATTGCAGATTTTATAAATAGCTGTATATTTCTTTTATTACAAGTATCCCGAGATTTTAAAATGACGAAAATGATCAGAAGAGGTTTATTAAGAATATGTATCAATATGGACGTAAACAATAAATTCTTACAAAGTTACACTTAATAAACTCAATTTTCAAGGAGGGGTATGAATAATATCGGGCACAAGTGTATATATAGGGGTTGCGTGTATGTGTGTGTGTGTGTGTATAATGAAAATAATGGAAATAGTATTCCGACAAAATATAAACAAATCAATTCAAAGATTCTACACCCGGCATTGTTACAAACTTTATACTAATCTTACAAAATTAATCTCAAACAGCAAATGGAAACCATTGGACGCTTGGATCTAATACAAAATCTTACCACTAAAGAACTCTTAAGCACCAAATGGGAAGTCCTCAGTTTTTTACTAAAATTCCCAACTGGCATACATTCAAATATTACCACCGACACAATTTTGAAGAATTATAAATATGAAGATACAGATTTAAAAAAAAAACGTTTCATACAGGGTGTTATTTAAGTTTTAGTTACTCAGCCTTATTGTTAAACTGTACTTTTAAAGAGATGCATAGATGCATTGAAACACATAGCCAATAACAAAAACAGTGTTATCTCACCAGCTGATAAAGGTGATGGTATAGTACTAATGAAAAAAGATGCATATCTGCTGAAAGTTTCCACATTGTTGGAAGACAAAGACAGTAAACAGAAATATTGAGACTTTCAATCAGTCTTATAAAAACTTATAAAAAACGACAAAACTTGGACTTCATACATTGAATACTACCCACATATTCTACCATTATATGGTCTCCCCCAAACTCACGAACCGTCCATAAAGTTAAGATATTGAACAGAAAACAATCTCTCGTTGCCTTTCCTAGATATACTTATAAAACCCAATAATAACTACACAGAAAATGAGTACATCAATTTCTATTCACACCATAATAACAAAATATAAACAAGTATGATAATTTGTTTCTTCTTACGCGCATTTAGAATTTGCAGTCCTGAATATCTGGACGAGGAATTCAAATACCTCGCAAAAATTATGAAAACCTGGTAATATTCGACATATTTCATATTGACTGCTAAGTGAAAAACCACACAAATATTTTCCAGAATAAATAATCAAAAATCACATACAACAGACTTTTCCCTCATAAACAGGCACCCATTTCTTTTACCTACACACACCAATAATACAATAATTTGTAACACTCTGAACAAACTAGAAATTTTGATCATAGAAACAACATCACAAACTATGAGACAAATATTAAAAATTACAAAACCTTTCTCAAGCGAACCAGTTTCCAATGGAGGTATACACACTATTTTTTGCTAAAATTGGCATCATAGATACGTTGGTGAAACCCAGCGTAAGTTAGAAAAAAAAGGCTCAGTGAACAGAAAAGAGACATAAACAATAGCAATTCTCTAAGTACATTATTCGCTCATTCATTGCAGCATATTCAAACCTTTGACTTTAAATAAGCAAAAATAGTTTAACTCATTCCAAATAAACCGCGACGGATATTTTTTAATTTGTTACAAAACTCTATTTGAATTTTAACAGCTATATTCTTTCATGGAAGAATATTAACTGCGTTCATATATTGTAACAATATATTAACGACTATATGACCTTAGTAAAAATCTGTCTCTATCTATCTCTCTCTCTCTCTCTCTCTCTCTCTTTAACAGCGCAAGCCCCAATCCAACATCTCTAATTTCCAACGTTTTTTTTCGTTTTGTGAAATAGAACAGCGTTACACTTTGCACAATAAACATTTTCACATATTTTATACTGGTGGGTTTATTTTCTTAATCTCATTCATCCAGAGGAAGTATCGAAATACAAACGAAACTTTGATGAACACATAACGCGGTGTGTTCCTTTTATTTCTCCCCCCTCTCTCTCTCTCTCTCTCTCTATATATATATATATATATATATATATATATATATATCAATGCATACATACATGCATACATACATACATACATACATACATACAAATATACACATTACAAATATGTATATATATATATATATATATATATATATATATATATATATATATAAATAGTATATATAGTTAATGTATATATGTGTGTATGGGTGTGGGTGATCTTGATATGTGTGCGAAAATATCTACATATTTTAAATTAAAGATACAGCATATTTGGATCGCTGGTGCCCTTTCGATGTTGTTTTATCCATTAAAACTAACCGCCAATAACTAAACATTAAAAATAAATAAAACAGCCCTATTTGCCAAATGAAGTCGAATAAATCAATGGGTCCATTCCTTCTTTGCGCATGCTCGAAGTTAGACATCTATAGCTCAAAGTCGGGTGATTGAAAACAGTTCGCTTACACATGTCCATAATCGGGCGGTTACATTGCTGGAGGGATAAATGACGAAGGGCCTGCAGTGGTAAACGATCACGATATTAGCAGATGATTCCCAAGTCGTATATTTTGTATAAATTTGACTATAATGATAAGAAAGACACATACATTAAAATGTAATACTTTTTACGTATTTACAACGGGGTAGCACCCGATTGCCAGCTTATATATATATATATATATATATATATATATATATATATATATATATATATATATATATATATTAGTAGTCATCCACATACAGTACTGTTTTGCTGTTTCACAGCTCATCAGTGCGGTTAGACAAGCACAACCATATAGCAGTGGGAGCGTCTAATCGTTGCGCTATTCTGCTGCTGCTATGCTGGCAGTCAATTAACAATATTTTTACGTTGACATTGTCCAAATACCTACGCTCAATTATTTTATACAAACAGCATCGCTTCATACGCTAATAGTAATTTTATATCACTTCCAAACATTGAGCATATTGGAACGTGATATAAAAATTACAAATATATGTATAAATAGTATATATATTTATGTATATATGGGTGTCTCAATTATATATATATATGTGTGTGTGTGTGTGTGTGTATGTATATATGTACAGCACAATCACGTTGACACACCCGTTCTCTCCAGAAGATTTGGAAGGTGTACGCGACGTATGTACCGCGCCATACGCAGAAATGCCCAGGTTGATGTCTAGGGGAGCATTATTTCACTGGGAGAGATTGACTCCAATCATCCATAATATATGCCTCTAGGAGAAGGAACTGCTGATGTAAAAAACCTGCGGTTTACTCCATACTCTCTCCCGTGGTAATCATCGAAGCAGCAATAACAAAAAAGTGTGGATCGTTCTATACAACGCCTTCATCACTATAAAAATTTAATCCGTGGGAATTTCCAAGCAACTTAATTGTTGTGTTGGAAGCTCGTGCGTCAAAATAAACGGGAGAGTTCATCATTATATATATATATATATATATATATATATATATATATATATATATATATATATATATGTGTGTGCGTGTGTGTGTGTGTGTATATATATATATCTATATGTTGAGTTATCACTAATAACGGATTAGAAGAGATGACGTATATTATATATTTTTTGTATCATAAAGGGGATTATGTATTATCGTCTAGTCAGAGTTAAGGTGATCGTCGAATGGTTCTGTCTATTTGTTCATATGCCTTTGCCTGTGTGGGTGAAGCACGTATTTTCAGACATACCTTCTGCGTCTTCGATGTCGGTCCATCTGGAAATCTCTCGTCTTGGAAGGGGAGACTGGTACCTGTTTTAGACGAATATTCATTCACTCCAACACGATGAATTGGTTTTATAGTTTTATTATATATATATATTATAGTTTATTATATATATATATATATATATTTTAAATATAGTAATAAGTTTAAATGGTAAACACATATGAATCAAGGCCCTTAATCTAGAATCGAAAGAAAAAACAAACTTTTACCACTCCAGTGTTAATCGTTATCGTCAGAGCTATTGACAGATACATGAGAAAAATTTAGAAAATAAGCGGGTGTAAATATATTTGTGCGCATTCCTAAAAGTAACAGTTTTTGTCGACTTATTTCTGTCAAGTAAATTTCTTTTTCATTTTGACCGTTACTCTCCTCTCCAACCCCCGATTTTCACACCTGAACCCAAATCGATGGTCCAAATAAACTATGTATCGATTTTCAAGTCTATAGACAAAATCTTGAGGATACAGTAAATAGAGGCTGGTATTTTTCATTTCAAATGCTACAAAATTTGGCACAATGTAGAAAAATATGCATAAATTGATGTAAGCGTAATTAAGAATGAACCCAATCATCCAAGGCGAAATGATAAATAATGAAGTATAATTTATTAAAAAAAGGTTTTTAAAACGAACATGTAAATCAGTTAGCATTTAAAAGACCGCTGACATATACATGATTGAGGTTCGTTTTAATATTTTTTAATAGTCAGAGAAAGCTTTTTAAATTATTAAGAGTACGAAAAAAAATCAGTACTATAAGTGTGTATAATATATATATATATATATATATATATATATATATATATATATATACTTATGAACATGAGCAAATATTAGTCAATAAGGAAAAGTTGGATAGATTGCTAAATATATTGATAGATAGATAATTATATAGATCGATATATATGCATATATATATATATATATATATATATATATATATATATATATATATATATATACAGAGAGAAAGATATAAATACGGGCAGAGAAATAGATATTTATATAGATTGATGTGTATGTATACTTGTCACGGAGGGTTGCAGGGTATTGGAGTCAAAGAACTTGAAACAGGCAGAGCTTAAGAGGAATCTGCGTAAAGGGTGTGTGAAGGAATTAAATGAGGCTGGCTAGATGTGTGAACCCTGTGGGCACTTCCTACTGTCAAAATGTGGTTATGTGAATCATATAACATCATACGAAAAACGCCCTTCAGTTCCCTTACCTCCGCGACCTGATGAGAAAACGTGTGCAGAAAGTGCAAGTCAACTGCTGGTTTGAGGAAGCATCCAATTGTGCACAGGGATACCTTTCTACAGATTGGTCCAGTTAACCCACTGCAGACACTTGACTTCATGGTTATCTTTGCTGTAGACCATATACGTCGGCTTCCGGTTTGTAGAGCCACTTGCGTGGCTATGTGAGATTAACTAGGGTGTTATAGTCTTTTATTTTTGTAGGGCAGGACGGCGACTATCTGTAACAATGAAGCAATTATCACACACACATGTATACATACACTCACACACACACACGCACACACACACACACACACACACATATATATTGGCCACACGTGTGTGTGTACAAGACAGCGAGGTAGAAAGCGTGATATAAATTGAATTGATTGATTATATGAGTATTTGTGAAATGCCCCACGGAGATTAACATGAATGAATCGATTTTGTGCACTCCGTAAATACCGCAAGGAATAAGTGACACCTGTTTCCTTCTCCATTGCCGCCTAGGAAGTTATTTGACAATTCCTATCCCCTTGGTCCCCAGAAATGCATGTACTTTAGATTAGTTAGTCTGACATTTAATCAACGTAGTGGTTCAATCGATCATTCGGATAGTTCAACCTTATAGTCTTACATAGGATAGAACTAAAGACATACCCTGTAAGTATAATCTTTTACGTGTAAACTGTAACGATATATAGTATTTAGTACATATAGTACTTAGTACACTATATAGTACTTAAGATCGATACTTGTTCTTTTGGTCACCATAAGCATGACATATTAGAACTGAACCCTTATTACTGCTTGCTAAAATTATAAACGGCACTTCGATTAGAACTGGGTAGCTACAATCCTGTTTACATGGCATTTTAATTTCTTCGCGTTGCTACAATTAGGAAACAAAAAGTATTGAGAGAATTTTAAATGCAAATGATTTGAGAAAAGACGATGGCGTTAAACATCATGCACTAGCAGATCACGTCTATAGCAAAGTATAAAGAGGAACGGATGAAAAACATCGCCGGGCAACGGCGAGTACAACAGCTATTACACAACCACACACACACACACACACACACACACACACACACACACACACACCTTTATATAAATTCGCACTCATAGACATACACATCCATACAACCACACACACACACACACACACACACACATATATATATATATATTGTTTCTGCTGCTATTATTATTATTATTATTATTATTATTATTATTATTATTATTAATGTTATTATTATTAATGTTATTATTATTATTGTCACCATTATTGAAACGAAATCAGAATTCTTCTTCTTTTTATTATTATTATTATTATAATTATTATTATTATTATTAGTAGTAGTAGTAGTAGTAGTAGTAGTAGTAGTAGTGGTAGTAGTAGTAGTAGTAGTATGCTATTTTTCTGGGATATGATCAGAAAATGCTGTAGAAATACCACAATGACTTTAGATTTACAATGAAGTGTGGTATCTGCTATGCTATTTTGATTGTTGGTCTCTCTCGCAGTAGAAATGATATCGTCCTGATGCTAGTAAAAGGCATACGTAGGGTTGGCAAATGTTTCAGTTAGATAATTACTTATTATTAAGGTTATGAATGTAGATATCATAAAGTATTGTAAAAACAACAACAAAAAAAAGGGAATTCGACACTGCTTTTTTGGAGACAGTGTGCAATTATTTAGGTTTGAAATCCACGCCCATTGCTCAAGAAAACAGAAAGAAAATTTAGAAAAAAAATTATATAGGAAAATGTTTGGAAACGGTTCTTATAATTTTACATTTTATATTAGTTCTGGATTTACTCCCAGTATAGAAGTAATTAATATCAAGTGCGATGTATGCTTAAGCACGACATGTTATTTATATTGGCGATGGTGATTGGACAATTAAATAATTTATATACATTTAAAAAGTAATTTAAATACATATATTTTACGTTTTCTACTAGGATGTTCATGTATGTGGAGATAGCATATTGGAGACATAAACATGGTATATATAAAGAGAGAGACAGTTCTGCATATATATAATAGACAATGTACATGTTACTGCAAGAGAACCAATCCTGTAATTCAATGAGAGGAGATTAAGGAATATCTTGATAGATAGACCGGGAGTGCGATTGGCATTTACGTTTGATAGATGTACATATAATATAAACTCGTTACCTTTCTCGTTGTAATGATTTACGCAGAAAGACGGCCGTTATAAAAAACATGATGATCATTTATTCTTCGACCGATCGGACATGATTCTCTATTTCAGCGAGTCAAAGTTGTGTTCATGGTTACCACTAAGACACTCGCTTCCTAGAGGGTGCCTTGACTCTAAAGGAGAATCGGTGTGATCTCCTCTGCTTCTCTGATCTGACTCCCTTCTCTGCTCTCCGCCTAACTAACTTCGAACCGTCCTATATTGAGAAATTATTTCTGCCCTGACGTCACACGCATGCCTGGTCAGCGTGACCACAACTCACGTGGTTTCAACATGCGCGATTTGCACGTTTTAAACCATTTCTCACAACCAGGAAATTTCCCATTCTGTTTGTTGTTTTGCAAAGGAATTTAACCTACTTGTCTAATTCTGTAACCTATATTTTAGTATGCATTCTTTCTAAGAATTGTGAATAGTTTTTACATTGAAATAGTATTTATTAAATATTTTAACAGAATCAACAATTTAACTGGGCATTCCATTTAAACTTATTGTTTAATTCTTGTTTTATCATTTATCATTTTAATTTAACTAATTCTCTTTTATTTTTTACATACATGATAAGGGGGCACCCCTTTTCATGTAACCTCCCTCCCTCCATCTCATGTTTTCAAACAAAAAAATGCACGCATTTTAAAATTTTAGTACATTTTTTTATATATTGGCTTAGAAACATCAGACATCACAAAAAAGTAACTTTTTTACCAAGTCAGCCCTTTTCCGACTGACTTCATACATTTATTTTTTTAGACCAGGCTCTCGATCTGATCTCCCTGACATATTCCTTTTGGGTGTATGGTAGTACCTCCTACAACTCACGTCAGCTGTTTCCTCCAGTCTCCCTTATGCCGTAAAATGAGGTCTCATTTTACCTCTTTACAAAATCGACGACTCTCGTCCAAATGTGTCCTTGATCCGTTCTTCCGTAATGTTCTTCTATTAATTTGAGGGTTTTTTTTAACTACCTTATCTTGTTGGGACATTCTCAAAGCTAATTTATGTTTGTGGTTGGCTTCCAAAGTTTTAAGATATACCTTTCATCCATTGATTCACTCTGATTTCCTTACTTGGAGCCTTGGAACTTGATAAAGACGTAGAAAATACCACCCTTAACTAACGTATTTTGCGCCATAATCCATATTTTCGCACTAAATTCTATCTAATGGCCCCCTTTTTCTGATTTTTCTTATCTCTCATCAGAGTTTCCAAGATCCAGCAGATATATCCCATATTTATGCGTCTCTAAAAATATGTTATATCTTCCTACGTGCCTACGGTATATTTTACTTTTCTCTCACTTCATTATGCTATATATGATTAGCCTTCGGGCTCTCATAGCCCTTTTTTCATAAGGATTTTTCGTATACTTCCAACACCTGCTTTTTAAAATTATTGTGCCGAGACTTATCCTCTGCTAGAAACCATTACAAGCGGTATGCTTCAAAAGCACACAATATCGCAGGTTCCCCTCTGTGTTTTTCTAAGTAGGGGTTTAGTGCTTACCATCTCCCTCCTTAGTTACTCTTCTTGTAAAAAGTGTTATGGGCATAATAAACAAAACCTCTTGTGAAAAAAACCTTCTTTCTTTCGGCTTATCACATCCGCAAACTCTCAAAATGCCCGTTTACGTAATTTATCTTGTCCCTACTCTAAAATTGTACCTGTTTTCTCCATTAGTCTTAATTTGTATAATTTTTTATTATTTTCCTAATACTTGTTTATTTTGATTGTGAAATAACACATACATTTAAGACAATTTACAATATTTGTTCCAACATGAAATTTTCAAAACAAAATACATCATTAATACATTTAACTGGATTTATACAACACTATGATCAGCATTTATAACTTTTTTTCATTGAAGAGAACAGCTTTTTTCGTATACAGAGTCAATATTCAAAGTTGTACCCTTTTTCAAAAACAAAAAGGAATCAAACACACAAAAAGACAGAAAGGTTCAACTATAGACACAGAATTGATTTTCATTTCTGCCTCTTTTTATTAATAAGCGTATTTCATTCTACTTTATAATAACAAAGGATGTTAAAAGTAACTCGACTTTGACACAAAATTGTTACAAATGATTGACAGATAAAAGTCAACAATTCGTCAAAACGATTTCATATTGACACAAATTTTCTCACTGACATTCCACCCAAATTTAAAAAACAATAATGACTGACCCCAATCTCTGTGTATGTGTTCATATTTAAAAAAAAAACAGATTTTTTTTACAACTGTTTATTTTTTTCATTCATTACTACGCAAATCGGGCTTTTTTATTTTTATTTTTGTTCCATTGTGTGTATGTGTGGTCCTTTTTCTTTTTTGTTATGTTTTTAATACAGCGTATGTGTGAGTGCTTCTCTTTTTTTCCTTCTTAATTATTGTTTAATGTCGTTATGAATTTTCCTTTGTTTCTTTTTACTTTTTTTACTCCGTGGTCACCACTTACTTAGGCCCGGAAGTCATTCAGCGATGAGGGTGATTGCAAGTACAGTACGTTAGTGTGGAGATTTGATCAAGTGTTTACTTAAGGGGCGGTTCATTAGGAATATTGTTCGCGTTGTGTGATCGTCTATTTGTAATGGGTCCTTATGTTGTGTACCGTGGTAATGCCAAGTTGGATTTGTTTTTAATTTATTTCTGTTGAATGAAAGAGGTCCGACATCAAAATTATAAATATGTCACATACCGGGTAAGGGGAGAGCCCTTTTCATGTAAAAAAAACGGGGACAAACCTAACGTTACGACTGTTACGACCACCGCCAAACGGGAAGTGACGTAGGTATTTTAATTAAAGCTAGAAAATCGAAAGGAGAGGAATACTTTAAAACATATCGGCGAAAAAAAAACTACCCCCTGTCGAAAAGTGGCCAGTTGAAGGTGAAGTTATTAATGTTTCTAGTCCATTTTTCGATATTTGTAATCTTAATGGTCGAACTTCAAAACGATACTTATCTTGTAAAAATCTGTCGCAAGTTTTAGGCAGACATGAAAACGTATATATATATACATATTTATATATTGTTAACTTACAATTTTTGACCCAAACCGATTAAAAAGCTTGCCTTATCTCTGAATACTCTTTATGTACAATTTCATATATTTAGACCAGAAATTGTCTGAGTAATTTAGCAGAGACCGCAGAGACCAATTTCTTTTTAAAAACTTTGACCCTTTTGGACACATTAACATTTATTGTTTTGGGTTCAAATCAAGTTATTCAGTTAGATCCATGTCAAAGGAACCTATATCAAAAATTTAAAGTTTGGAAAACCAAAATTGTCGGAGGAGTTTGATAGAGTTATCACAGGTCAAATCGTTGAACTTTGACCTTTTAATCGCATAATTTCTGGCCCAAAATCGGCCACATACATTTTCCTAAATCTTAGTAAACTTTATATCAAATTTGGAGTCTGTAGACTAAAAATTGACAGAATTATAGCGTAGGGAAATGTACACAGAAACGCAGACACAAACACACATACACAGACACGTTCACTCTTATATATATATATATATATATATATATATATATATATATATATATATATATATATATATTACAAAGGCATCACCACATTATCAAGGCCCAGAGGCCACTCAAGGATAAGGGTTAAAGAGTGTACAGTAGAAATTGGTCCATATAGTAATCATTAGTAATGAAAATTTGGTAAATTTGATAACTTATATGGAACGGCTCATCAAGAACTTATTTACTTTAGACTTGAACACAACCATATTGTAGTCAGCCGGAAAGCAGGAAAACGGAAGACAATTCCACAGGCGTGCAGTTCTAAGAAAGAAGCTTTGTTCATGGAATCTACGTTTAGGTTTAGGCACAAATAAAGAGTGGGGGAAATTATTGATAGTGTTTACAGCTAGACGAGTGTTTCTTTTGAAAGTTTGGCGAGGGGGGACCATAGATTGAAGCTCAGTTGAACACTTTCCATAAAAATAACGATACATCAGAGACAAACTCGCAACATCTCTTCTGTGAGATAGAGGTTGCAAGGAGGAGAAAAGGACATCTCCTACGAGGCTACGAAGTCTATTTTGAACTCTATCAAGGCAGGACAAGTCCTTTCTAGCAGCTCCTGCCCAGATGTGGCAACAGTATTCCATCCTTGGACGTACCTGGCTCTTATATAGGTAGAGAATAGCATCAGCAGTGAGATATCTACTGGATCGATAGAAAGATTCCACCATTTTTCCAGCGGCCTTGGCAACAGATTTGATATACGTGTTCCATTTAAGATCAGGAGTAATGGTCAAGCCCAGAAGCTTGTCAACACTTGAGGCCTCCTGAAGACGAGAGCCATTCATTTCAATTGATGACAAATGTGAATTAGAATGTTGATGATGTAAAGAGAGAAGCCTGGTTTTAGATGCATTAAAAGTAACCAGCCACTCCTTTCCCCATTGTACTACGTGCTTAAGATCAGAGGAGAGAGAATTGGAGAGAACTTGGTCGTTTACTGTCTTAGATGTGGTACCATAAATGGTAGTGTCGTCAGCATAAATGTCTACAAATGATGTAAGGATATGATTTGAAAGATCATTTATGTAGATCAGGAAAAGAGTTGGGCCCAGGATGGATCCCTGAGGGACACCGGCATTAATACTGTGAGCTTCTGATTTTTGCCCCTCAACTACTACTCTTATGAACCTATCAGAAAGAAATGATTTAATAATTGAGAAGACTTTTCCAGCTATACCATAGCTAGCGATCTTATGAAGTAAACCTTTATGCCATACCCTATCAAAGGCTTTAGATATGTCAAGAGCAATTGCCCTAGAAAGATTGCCACCGTCGAGAGATTTGCTAATCCTATGCGATATAACTGTAAGGACATCTGCTGTAGATCTAGCAGAACGGAAACCATATTGAGTGTCACTAAGAAGGTTATTTTTGTTGGGATGTTTGATTACTTCTGTATTTAACACAGATTCTAGCAACTTACTCATGACGCACAGGAGACTTATTGGCCTGTACTGTATTTAAAATATTAACAACTCTATTTTATTTCAGTATTTAATTTGTGTATTTCTGTTTTATTAAATGCTAGTTTTTTTCTAGTCAAATACCGGCTTACATCTTATCTCGAAATTAGTTATAACGGCACCAACTTACTTTCGGAAGAACCCCCCCCCCATCAGCCTTTTCTTTTATATCGTAAGCTTCTTAAAACGTTACTAGCTTAAGTTCAGAATAAAATCACGATTTTCTGTTAACAGCTAATTTAAAAAAAAAATGTTTTGAACGCTACTAACTGAATTTCTTTCAATACAGTTTGCAATTTGGAGACGGAATTGTTTTTGTTGAGATAAGTGATTTCAATCATGCTTTTCATTTTAGATTTAAAATATTAACAACTCCATTTTATTTCAGTATTTAATTTGTGTATTTCTGTTTTATTAAATGCTAGCTTTTTTTTTCCTCGTACATATGTTTATTTATCTACCGAGTTGATAGCAAAAATTACGAATTATACACATTTTTAGTTCGTGTAAGGGGAATCTATCACCATACTTTCCCTTAAACACGTCTGTTGGACTTTTAAGTACAATATATATATATATATATATATATATATATATATATATATATATATATATATATATAAGAGTGAACGTGTCTGTGTATGTGTGTGGGTGTATATATATGTATATGCATATATATATATATTATTTTGTGTACAAAAAGTTGTTGGATGAGATAAGCCATTGGTACCGTCGGCTTCAAGCCTGATTATTAGGACCGTTTTAGATATTCATATAAAAATCTCTTCAGCCAATACTCATTTATTTTATAACCGAAAGTAGAAACTATATATACATCACGAGTTCAAGTTTAACTCTCGTTTTGCTACTCCTCTTTATTTATTGGGTGATGATGATTTCATTAATTAAAAATTTGAGTCATTTTAATTTTAAAATCTAATTTCGATTGCAAGTTTTTTATATAATTTTTTATATATATATGAAACTCTTTTAATTTAAAACCAATTCAATTCAAAACATCTTCTTTGTTATATATATATATATATATATATATATATATATATATAAATTCAAACTTAAAATTTATATCAATATCGAGTAAAAACATAAAAGAGTTTAAATATTGATATCTAAAACAGTCTTAATTATCGGGATTGAAATTTGTGTATGTGCGCACGTTCGTATGTGTGCTTATATATATATATATATATATATATATATATATATATATATATATATATATATATATATATATACATATATGATTTTAAGAATGTGAGAGATTGTATAATAAATTCCACAGCCAAACAACGCCGCAGCTCACAAGCGCCATGACACCCAACGAACCGGAATCCAAGACTCGAGTTTCGCCCTCATTTGGGCTCATCAGTTAGACACATCCGCACTCAGGATTCGAAACCCGAGCCTCTTGCATGCGAGGCAAACACTCTACCAACTGAGCAAACACCCCTCACACAAGAATTTCTATTAACCAACACAGATCAAATAAACCGCGTCGAAATCCGACTGTGAAATGAACCCACTTCGTCTCGACAAGGGACGTGGCCGTCCAACCAGTCAATAACCCTTACCGATGTCTCACAAGTAGGATTTTAACTCGAAGGGACGACGCCGTCCAGCAATGCTAACCCAACGAGCAACTTATAATAGGATTTTAAGAATGTGAGAGATTGTATAATAAATTCCACAGCCAAACAACGCCGCAGCTCACAAGAGCCATGACAGCCAACGAACCGGAAGTCCAGGACTCGAGTTTCGCCCTCATTTGGGCTCATCAGTTAGACACATCCGCACTCAGGATTCGAAATCCAAGCCTCGTGCATGCGAGGCAAGCACTCTACCAACTGAGCATATATATATATATATGTATATATATATATATATATATATATATATATATATATATATATATATATATATATATATATATAGCATTCAGCTATTTACCATGCAGTCGATTCAAGTAAGTAAAGCAAATACTATTATTTATTTAAATAAACATATAAGCAGAGTTATTTTCCCTCATGAATTGTAATGGTGCAAAACGGTGCCAAATATATGTTTTTTTTTATATTTTTTATTGATTTCTATTTCATAAAGTACGTTTTTTGTGTCAAACTCGTATTTTACTATTCAAATGGCAGTTGAAAAATTTCCTCGACAAATGTAATATCTTCTAACATGCGTTTCCAAAGTTTCCCCTCATTTTGTCTGCAAGTGTTTTATAGATTTAAACAAATTATATTGTCGTAGGATTATTTTTTTTAATATTATGAAAAACATCTTTTTTCAAATTACTGCAAAGAAATTGTTTTAGTAGACAGACTAAAGCAGCAAGGAAAATAACATAAGAACGATTTTGTCTGTCAATTCGACTTACTAATGTGTCGGGGCTTTTAAAAATTGACACCTGTAAGCTTGGAACAAACAAGTTCCACTTAAGAGGCAATCTAGATTTCCATTTAATGTAGCCAAACAGTTCAGCTGCTGAAGGGTGAGGTACAATATTATGTGTTTCATCTTGAAATATATAGATCGTAAAATGTGTATTTAGTTGTGTAGTTTTATACAAATAAACCAGCAAGACACCCAGTGTTGCCCATCGCAAAATCCGCTTAAATATATCTTTAGATATATGCACACTTCGTATTTATTACAACTAAGCTTATATTTTATTGATTAATATATTGTAAAATAGTGATTTAAAACGTTTATTAAAAAGAAGCGATGCTGGTACTATCAGCTAAAATCGAAACACAAAAGATATAGGGCACCATCCATTTTTGTTACCATTTCCTCTACTCACGGATCGATATAAAAGCGATAATAAATAGCAGGTATTAATGTATCAGTGTATATTTTTGCATGCGTAGAGTAATACCCCTAGCTTATTAAACTTGCCAATTACCAACTTAATTTTAATGTTCACCCCTCATCAGTAATATTTACTGGATGGAAACAAATTTATTTTCTTGTAAAAGGTTTGAATTTACGATATATCATATATAAAGTCTAGTAACCAAAAATTAACAAGGATTCGCAAAGACAATTCCTAACACAGACAGACAGATAAGTCTAGTTATATATGCGCGTGTGTCTAATAGATTGATAGATATAGATAAGGGTAGCATGTTGCCAAGCGTTGGGAGATACGCTTAAACATGATTAGGCGACTATGTTAAATACGGTATTTTTTCTGGCATCTGGTAAGGGTGTTTGCCCCACATTACAGTGTGATGTATAATGTAATCTGATTATATACCTGCGAATTACTGTATTTTGTTACTAATTTTCCATGCCGTATACCGGGATTGCATATATATAAGAAAAATTGGAAAAAACAATACAAATCAAAACAGCGAACAAACGTATCAAAAGGAAATAAAATGGTGTAAAAGAGGAAAACTATTTAGGTAGAAAGACAGGCTCCAAGCCGATACATCGAGGCTAACGCGGAACGATTTCCCCGCCACATTACCCCTACACCAAAGAGACATACACTTAATAAAGGATACAATTACACCTTCAAAACACTTGCAGGTGGTTGAAACTAACGCAAACGTTTTCTAGGTAAAACATTACGACATTGTCGTAGTAGCAGGAGCAGAGAAAATGAAGGATGTATTTTTTCGGCACCCCTCCCCGTACAAAACTGATGGTTTCAGGGTAAGGAATTAATGTTTTGCCCAATATTTCGATATTTGTTGGGCGAAGGTAGGGACTTTAAAATTATACCTATCCGGCGAAAATCTGTGACCCGTGAGGAAAGTTTTTTCGAGACATACAAACACACATAGATACAAACATACATACATACATACACACATTTTCGCTTTATATATATATATATATATATATATATTTATTTACCAGTGGTAAAAAAAAACCGGACTAAACTGCTCAATGTGTAGTCAGAGCAGTATATAGGAAATTTATTACTGTGAGTCCAGAATGAGTTTACAAATTGTTTCAACTAGAGGAAAATCCTCAAAGAGAGGAAAAATCCAACTAGCATCATCGGAATTCATAGATGGACTAAGTTATAAAGTCAAATAAAAATGGAAAGATCGTAGATAAAGGGGAGTTAGAAAAGAAGGGGGAGTGGTGGGGAGAGGACGTTGGAGTTTAAAGTAGTAGGAGTGTATTAAAAAAAAGAGAGGGGTTTATAATTAAATATTAATTATGTGTAAATTCTTATATACGTGTTTTTTAACAGTTTAAACTTAAAAGACGCTACTTTTGTTGATAACGGCATAAGTAACAGTTAATTTAAAGGATCACCATGGCAACAGGTTGGAAAGTTAATGTAAGTGAAGGAACGGGTTGAAAATGGGGTTTAAAGTAATTTAGCCGGGCGGAGAGAGATTGAAAGGTATTTATTGTTTATAAAATGGAAAGAAAAAGAAAAGGAAAATAAGTTAATGAATTATACTTTACAGGTTTATTTTAATAGTGTGATGATATATATAATTAAATATAATAAATAAATTAGCCGGGCAGGTAGAAATAATATGTTACAGGTTTATTTAAATAAAATAAAATAAAATAGGTGAAGGAACGGGTTGAAAATGGGGTTTAAAGTAATTTAGCCGGGCGGGGAGAGATTGAAAGATATTTATTGTTTATAAAATGGAAAGAAAAAGAAAAGGAAAATGAAAACTTATTTTTCCTTTTCTTTTTCCATTTTTATTTGACTTTATAACTTAGTCCATCTATGAATTCCGATGATGCTAGTTGGATTTTTCCTCTCTTTGAGGATTTTCCTCTAGTTGAAACAATTTGTAAACTCATTCTGGACTCACAGTAATAAATTTCCTATATATATATATATATATATATATATATATAGAGAGAGAGAGAGAGAGAGAGAGATAGAGAGAGAGACTAGCGGGGGTACACGGCGTTGCCCGGGTGTTTCGAGGTGTGTGTGCTCTTAAATAAAAAAAGAAACCGGAGGGGGGTAAACATTTTTGGTAATTGGTAGGATAGAACACGAAGCCCTTAGGCGAAGTTGGAAAATAAAACGTGAAAAAAACATGAATCGTTCGGCCAGCCACAATGAGTTACTGAAAGATGTTTGAATTTATTTAAGTAAGAACAAAATTGTCAGGTGCCCGCACGTAAGTCGTAGAGTTAAGATTTAGTGCGAGCGTTACGACGACGACGACCACCACGTAAGCAATATCTATTCAGCAGTTGTTTTTAATGAGGGCAAAGACCAGATTTGTTTGCTATAAGAGAAGTAAAAATAGAAAACAAAAAAGAAAACAGAAAAACGAACTTTAAAAGAACACGTGAACAATGGCTTAAATAAGCCTGTTTCCATATTAAAATTTAAAAATCGGTGGGTACCCGGGTGTATTTGGGTGTGTGTTGAGGGTGGATAAGGGAAGTAAAAAAACCCAGAAAAAACGAACGTTACGTGAAAAATGGATTAAATAACACTGGTTCAGTATTTAAATTTAAAAAATCGAAAAAAGAAAACATCTCACACCATGATTCGAACCCAACATTTTTAAATAACGAACCAACGGGCTAACCAACGGGTTAACCAACGGAGCCTGCTACGACGTACATAAAATCTAGTCAGTTTAACTATTTTAAGTAAAGCAGGTCATGACGTAATCTGAGGCGTGCGTAGAACCGGTCGTCGTCACGAGAGGACGGTTTTTGTTGCCCATCCCCTGTCGAAAATGTTCGATTTCGGGGTTAAAAAAATGATTTTTTTGGCCAATTTTTCGATATTTTTCGGGCGAAGGATGGGGTTTCAATATGATTCCAAGTGTGTGAATTTTTATTCTGTGTGTCGAAAGTTTTTTTAGCGGACACACAAACACACATACATACAAACATAATACATACAAACATACACACATTTTTGCTTTTATATATACATATATGTATATAGACGAGCGGGGGAACCCGGCGTTGTCCGGGTGTTAGAGGTATCCATGTAGGAGAAGGTTAAACAGTTTTAATATTATAAAACAAGAGAAAATGAATTAATGATTTTTTCGGCACACTCCTTGTAGAAAAGTTCCAGTTTATGGTAAAGGAATTAATGTTTTAGTTTTTCGATATTTATCCTCCAAGATGTCGGGCTTCGAAATGATACCAATCAGGTGAAAACCGGTCGGCTCTGTAGAAAGTATTTGCGAGACATAATAACACACATACATACATATATACATAGCCACATTTTTCGCTATTATATATATAGAAGATTAAAACTTGCCAGGTGGTCGTACTTAATGAGGTCAACTTTTACTGCGAGGCAGTATTTTATTTACTGTGGGGTAGGATTGCTTTTTTTTGTTTCCACAAGATGGGATGGGGAAAACCAGCACCCCATAAAACGGGTATTGTCTAAATCTTAGTGTGTCGGCTTCATTCGAGGCCGGACGTATATTGCGAGTGAAGGAGATCACGACATCAGAATTTGTAGTTCTTGCAGGTAAGTGTCAACGTACTCCTTTATACAGCGCTTGATATTCCCAAATTGGAACTTATCTGGTACTGACAAAACTCAACATTGCTTAACTTCGTCTATTTAACTAAGACCGGTGTGTCAAGGTGATTTAAATGAAAGGGAATGATAAACGTAAGTATGATTAAATCTTGCCTTAGGAATTAAACATGAAGTCATACCAACATCTCTCTGCTTATTTTGGAAGTGTTTAGAATGTAGTTTTTTTTTCATGCTGCATTTAAGCAATGCTCCTAGCGAAAGGGTATTTCGCAAACCTTGCTTCAATATAATATCTAACACAGGCCGAGAAGAAAAGAAATGTTTATTTTAATTATCTTACGAATACGTCGATGTGAAAGACTAACAATAATTTTTGGAAAACATATAAGAACTGTTGCTAAAATAATTCACATGCATAAAGTATACAGTGTGACTGGAATAAATCAACTAATTACACAAGAGTATAAAATAGCCATGCTCATGGCACAATACATATGACTTTGCAAAAAAAAACATGGATCAGAATATTGTTTTTACAGTGTATAAATTAAAAACTACAAATTACTTTAGGGGTTCTCCATTTGATTTAATCAAGTATAATATACAAGCGTTATTGTGATACCATTACATAAATAGATATATCTAACACTGGCACACTTAAACGATATATTCACCATGTATCGAGAATAAAAAGAACAACGTTTTTTATTGATTTTGCGATAAATTCTATGCGAAAAAATAACCGCCAATAAAATGTATAGTAAGTGTGACAAATATACTTTATGTTTATAAGCAAAAAATAAGTGTGTTTATAAAGTTATCAACAACGAAACAGTGTAAAATGTCGTGGCCATTAAGTAAATATATATGACAATTCAAAGAGGAATTGATTGTGTCTTCAATTGGTATTGACATTTTTTAATGTACAAATCAAAAACAAGGAAGATAAGTGAGAAGAGCTTGAATAAACAAATCCAATTGCAAAAACAAAAGACAATTTAAATTATGAACGAATCTTCTATGTCTATATAAATGCCTTCTACTTTCTTTTTCTATCATCAGACTTGTGAATACACAATTATGCCTACATACATATAAATTAGATAATAAACAATTTTGAAAAATTCCACACTTCGTATCGCGTGAAAGCTGTTAAATAAGCACTATATGGGATGTTTTGTAAATTCGAAAATTGTTCGAAATATAAATGTCTTATTTCATAAAATCTTACCTGTAATATTCATTTAATCTAAGGTACTTATTAACTTCTAGGGCAACATCACTATAGGACACGTATTCTGGGGTCACTGTATGCCAAGATTCTACCATATATATATATATATATATATATATATATATATATATTGTATTGGTAGTAATTATTTGTTTGCTTAAAACAAAATATATAAGTGTGTCACCCAAAAGAGTGCTCAATGTTTAGACAGAGCCAAAAGAAGTGAATTTAGTTTACAAACAAAGTTTGAAACTGAGTTGTCCTTGGCCTGACGAAGCGATTCCCTTACTGGGTTTTCGCTGAAACATGTATGCTTATGTGTAGCCATTTGTTTGTAAACTAAATTCACTTATATATATATATATATATATATATATATATATATATATATATATATATATATATATCGACCATAAAACAATACTCTTGGAATTTGAAATATATGCATTTTTGTCATTATTCATATATGTGTGTGTATGTGTGTGAGGGAGAGAGAGAGAGAGAATGTGTGCATACTAAGCATTAGTTCTGCGTTGACTAGTCGTAAAATATGTATGAATATTATATTTTAATTAATATAGAAACAAACGCATTTGCATGCGATATGTTTTTGTTTGTTTTCTAAGCCGTTAACTTCTTGTAACTAAAAAAAAAAAGAAATACTCGAGCTGAGATCGAAACAAAGACCTTAAAACAGTGAGTCAAGTACGATAAAATTAAACCAGTGTGACTCAATCTGTAAAGTGTGTTTTAAAACCGACTTATGCTTTACATGTAATCTGTAACCTGGACATGCATGTACATTTGTGAAACAGCAAACATAAAATTCTGATGATTTTCTGTACTCCTTAGCCAAACTCTCTTTCGATTGAAAACATATTAAAACGATTTCCACATATGTGAATATCCTATACTCCAATTTTCAAGTCTGTAAATCAAAAATTCGTTTCGTGTATTAGTTGAGATGTGTAATAACACACACATTTTAACTTTCATAGATATATAAGTATGTAATAATTTCGACAAACAATATATGGCAATTACACTGATTTTTTATCATTCACCCTCTTGAGTATTTGTCAGGATATTGCATAGCAACAATATTAATCTGTGTTAATTTTTATATATTTCCGTGGTATTAGGTTTACTATTCAGCCAAGCAGATTCATTGTTATTCACGCAGCAATTTATTGTAGCCAATAATAACAACAATAACACAAATTATAAGCATAATTATAATAATTATCAAGACTAAGAAATACATTAACAACTACATTAGTTTGTATTAATACACTAGTAAATATATGTATGCGTTTGTAGGTTTATGAACATATTTACCCTTTAAACTCTGTAACGAGTGGTCACATGAGATGTTTTTTAAAATCCTCGTTTGGATAGATGAATAACGCGTCTAGAAATATGAACATTTCTAAATACAACGTAAAAACAAACACCTAAAATAACAAATAAACAGGTAGGTAAGAGATCAAGTAAATCTTTGAGTGATAAAGCGTGTCACTGGCTATGAAAAAGTGGTGTGAATGACAATGAATCTGATTAGCTGACTACCAAACGTTATACAACGGTACATTTCCGGAGTAGCATTGATTCCATTCTTGATTAATTCTCAGGAAAATGAAACGTGGAAAAGTGCTTTATATATATATATATATATATACATATATATATATATATATATATATATATATATATATATATATATATATATATATATACGTTCGAGCGATAGAAGAAAAGAGTGAGCTCAATTCTATAAGAGGACACTAATCGGGGCAGTATAAAGCTCAACAAGTATAATTGGAGCTTATATAGAAGACCAATAGGAATGGTAAATGTATTCACAAAAAATATATATTGGTAAATATACATTGATTAATTTATTCAATAAAGGAATACAAACAATTAGTTTGGGAATAGACGGGGTTCTTTATATCAAGGCATTTCGAAGCCTAATGCTTCTCATCAGAAGAGTAGCTAAGATGCTATGTAACATAGTGGGGATGCGGCATGGGATTTATTAGGAACGAAATAGATCAACTAATATTATAGATATGGTTAGGGGGAGTTTTATCGCATTCTAAATAAATGAGGAGCGTATTATATAGAATGTAATGCAGAAAGTTGCATAGTCATAGTCTTACATGTATGTAGTACATGTTTTAAAGCTAATGGGGAAGTATATTGTGGATGGGTGGTAATTCTATTTCCTCGGCGTGTAAGGTGTCTATTATCTATGAAGGGTCATTTTATTGACAAATGCAAGCGAGACGACAACAACCCTATGGAGGGGTGTGTTCTTTATTAAGGGGTATTATGGTGATTATTTAAGGCGAAAGGGCGAATAAGTGTATTCTAAGCAGAGTTGAGTCTGGGTGAGTAAGGCTATAACATTAAATTTCAGCATTACAATATATATCAGATAATATGTAGCAATAATTCTAGGGTTTCTTTGTAATTAGTCATACAAGGAGGGGGAGGGGGATACGGCAGAGGTATAAGGACTGGGTACAACGTTCTTGGAGGTGGATGAAAGGACAAAAGAAAATTTAGGATGTGGATGATAGGCGTGGTGGGATAATGTGGGGAAAATCTACTATTAATAATAATAATATTAATAATAATATAAATAATATAAATAATAACATAATGTAAATAAAATTAAGGGATGAATATAAAGATAAGGTAAAGAATAACACATGAAATAAAATTAAGGGAAAATGGATGAAGAGTAAAGTAAAAAAAAAAAGAAAAAGAAAAAAGAAGTAAAGAAAAAAGATAAAATAATAAAAATAAAGAAATAACTAAATTAAAAATTCAGTGAAATGGGAGGAGAGTTGGATAACTAGGGTGCATGCATATAAGAATAAGGCACAAAGGAATGATATATACATATATATATATATATATATATATATATATATATATATATATATATATATATATATATATATATATATATATATATTAGATTAGCCAGCAAAGCAGAGACTGCGGTAGAAAATACCTCGGAGGTAACAAATATCTATGACAGGAAAATGTCTGTAAAAGTTAACAATATAGCTCTGCATTTCCCGACTGCAAGGGTCAGTGAGCTTTGTTATTTATGACCAAGCAAGATATAAACAACAGAATACATACACGCTCGTGTATAAGCGAGAAAGGTGTTCCTTATCCAACCTAGTACGAAATTCGAAATAAAACTTCTCATTAAAATGGAAACTATTCAGAAAATCCAAATTTTACATCCCAGACTCTAAATACTGTCTGGTCTGTAACGCAGATGCGACCGAGATCATAACGGCACCTTATAATAAAACATCCTCAACTCTTAACTAGAGATAATTTGCAGCTGCAGGCACAAGAAAAAGTTCAAATACGGAAATACTAATAATCCCGCTGAAAGAACACAGCCAGGAATTAATAATTAGCACTCCTAATGAAAGCGATGAAGGAGCTTAGCACCGTCCCTTGCTGTTCATTGCCCCTAGCAAACGGCTAACACCCTAAACATTATTAATGTTTTTTTTTTTTTTACTTTGCAATCGCCACAAAGACTTTTCCGTCGCTGCAATCGCTACAAAGACGTTTATGCTTTAATATAAATTATTAGATCACTTTCTGAATATATACCGCTTATATAACATTAATACAGCAACCCCACCTTGAATTGCTTTCCCCTGGCAAGTTCAATGTAACGCTACAACTATTTTACTCATAGTTTCTCAGACAGTTTTCTCTAACTAAATCTTATTCCGCAAAATTTAACACTAAACTCCGCCGATTAAACTGCACCTGAATTAGCAATTAGCACTAGTTATACCAAAAAAATGTCCTCATCAATTTAGACCCAGAGCTTAAAGGAAAGTAACTTAGAAAGTCCACTCTCCCCTCTCGGCCTCTAACTTAAAACCAAAAATAAGAACCATTAAATATCCCCCCGTCCATTCCACTTGAAATTCCCCACTACAAATTGAACTACTCCTCCATAATATTAAATCAACACATATAAACTTTTGCAATTAAATAATACTAACGCATTCAATCCAGAAATAATTATATTTAAATTTATAAAAATACTTTACGATAAGGGCAACCGGCCGTCCTTTCATTAAAATACCACCCCCGTTACGCACACCCACCCACTTTGTATCCTCCGGGGTATTGTCTACCGAACTATCTGCTTTGCCGGCTAATCCTCCCCCACAAACACACACACACACACACACACACACACACACACACACACACGCACACCCACACACATATATATATATATATATATATATATATATATATATATATATATATATATATATATATATATATATATATATGGTTTAATGTCAAAGGAAAAGAGAAAGATCGATTCCACAAAAGGAGACTTATCTGGATAATGCCAAGCTCAACAACAATTATTGGAACTTATGCAATAGGACGACAAGAGTATGAAATGAAAACACAAAACTATATATTGGTAGATATAGAATGGATCATTTATTGAATAATGGAATACAGGCAAATTTGGGGGGATAGAAGGGGCTCTGTGTGCATTTTCCCCATGCTATCTAGCACCTCTGTACTCTTCTCATGAGAAGCATTAGGCTTCGAAATGCCCTGGCATAAAGAGTCCCATCTATCCCCCAAATTTTACCTGTATTCCTTTATTCAATAAATGGCCCATTCTATATCTAACACTATATAGTTTTGTGTCTTCAGTTAATACTCTTGTTGGCCTATTATATATATATATATATATATATATATATATATATATATATATACATATATATATATATATATATATTATTCCTTTGTGCCTCATTCTTATATGCATGCACCATATTATCCGATTCTGACTCTATTTAACAAAATTTTCAATTTAGTTATTTATTTGTTTATTTTTATTATTTTATTTTTCTTCTTTTTTCTTTTTAATTTACTATTCATGCTTTTTCCCCTAAATTTTATTGTATATATTATTCTTGAAATATCTTATTCTTTATCCCTTAATTGTATTTCCCTTTTCGCTATTATCATTATTATTATTATTATTATTATTATTATTAGTAGTAGTAGTAGTAGTAGTAGTAGTAGTAGTAGTAGTAGTAGTAGTAGTAGTAGTGGCTCACATGGAGCTTTCACACAAGTCAACAAACAATCTGATTTGAAATCTGTGGTCTCTGGAAGCTCAGTTACAACAAGTCTCCCCAGACGTCCAGCTCTCTCCACCTCCTTCGATAGCATTTGCAAGCGGCTTTTGCATCACCACAACAGCCGCTTACGATTTATTTCTCGCTGGTAGTGACCATTGGTTTATACTGGAATTTGAGTGGCACTCAGCCTCCCCAAAGTCCTAGTTCTCTTTGCGCTTGTCCAGCCGAGGTCTGGTTGGCGCTCGCTCCTCGGTCTTTCAGTCCTTATTGACCCTTCTCGGCCCTTTGGTATCCCTTTGTTTTATTGGAATGAATGGTGATGACACAATGGGGGTGGACGCATGATGGGGGGTGTAGAACTTCTAGGTATGCAGTTTCGGTGTTATTCATTTCTTGTAACGCGTATTCGTTATATTGTCTTGTATTATTCTCCGCATTCAAGGGGGCCCCCCTAATATTTCAGAATTAATTTATTATTAATTTATTATTAATTTATATCGAAATTAATTTATTATTAATTTATATCGAAACGAAGACTGTTTTCTGAAATACATTCGAAGTAACTTTAATTTTTTTTTTAAAGACATAAATTCACATTTCATTGGGTTCTGTAAAAGAGTTTTCTATCACGAGTGAACTAATACCTATCCTCTGTGAGCTCCAGTTTGTTGTTATTGTTGTTTTTGTCATTGTTATTATTATAAATATTAATAGTAAATTTTCCCCATATTATTCCACCACGCCAAATATTCACATTCTAAATTTTCTTTGAATCTTTTATTCACCTCTAAGAAATTTGCTACCCTATCCTTATACCTCTGCTGTACACCCCAAACCCTCACTGTATATTTAATAACAAAGAAACCCTAGAATTATTGCTACATATCTAATATATATTGGTATTCTGAAATATATTAGTATAGCCTTACAACTACCCACCCAAACTCATCCCTTTACTTGCTCCTTTAACTCACTTCGGAACACTCCCTCGCCTCACTAAATTAAAACCCTGGAACAGGATATCCTACGTAATCCTTTTTCATCTACCTTGCTTAGAATACACCCATCCGCGCTTTCGCCTTAAATCACACCATAATACCCCTCAATAAGTTATACACCACTTCATAGTGCTGTTGTTGTCTTTGTTGCATCTGTCAGTAAAATGCACCTGCATGGAAAATAAACATCTTACACACTCAGAAAATAGAATTACCACCCATCCACACTATACCTCCCCTTAAGCCTTTAAACATATACTACATACACTTAATACTATTATTAAGACCGTATGAAACTTTTTACATTACAAATCTATATAATACGTTCATCCTTAATTAATAGTTCGATAAAAGTCCCCTGTCAACATCATGTATAATTTTAATTGGTCTATTCGGTTCCTAATGAATACCACGCATGCCGCCGCATCCCCAATATGTTACTTAGCATCTTCTCTACTCTTCTGATGAGAAGCATTTGGCTTCGAAATGCCTTGGCATGAAGAGTCCCTTCTATCCCCAAACTAATTGTTTGTATCCCCTTTAATGAATAAATGAACCAATCTATATTTACCAATATATAGTATTTGTGAATTCATTTACCATTCCTATTGTTCTCCTATATATATATATATATATATATATATATATATATATATATATATATATATATATATATATATATATATATATGGTGGGTGTAGAGAGAGAAAGAGGGGGAGATAGAGGTTATAATATAAAAATATGAAATTAGAATAGGAAAATGTATTTAATTTTAATATTATACCTTGATAACAATGTTTGGATATGCTAGACATTAGTTTGCAAAGAATATTAGTATATGGATGGAAGTATATAAGTTGTAATAGTCTTAATAAAACAAAAGTATTTATAGAATTAGCATCCTAAATAGTGACATAAAAATCTGCTGTATATGTTGAAACAAATCATTGCTATACGATTGATGTGTTAACTCAGAAATATTAGCCAAATGTGTTACTTCTTAAAAGGGGTGTAAAACACTAGCTATAATAAAGTATATCTGTGGAATAAATTGAATATTAATTATAGTTAAGCAATTATATATATATATATATATTTGTTTCCTTTTATTTTTCTGTATGTATGCGATTTTTTATTCGTTACCCAAGTTTGTTTAACGCGTCTATATAATTATCTCCCTCTATTATTTAATACAAATTATGTTCATGTGTGCTTCTTACACTTCCAAATTTTACGAATGAGAGTGAACGAGCGACACACAAACACATACACACACATATGGTGACAGTGGTGATCTTCAACCCATCGGTTTTTGGCTTGCAAAGACGAATTCTTTTTTTTTACTAGCGGGGGGTACCCGGCGATGCCCGGGTGGCTTGAGGTAAATCAAAACTCTGGGGGGGGGGAGGTAGATAATATTTTTTTTTTGGTAGGTGAGTATGAGAATCGAACCCGTACCCTTGAGTTGGAAATTAATGTGTGGGGAAAAAACAGTGCTACGCTAACCATTGAGCCACGGCGACAGATAAAGATGAGTAGGTTTTAATTTATTTATTTAGCTATAAAAACAGGCGTGCACAATAAAAGTTAACTCTGCTGCTTCCATTTGACCTAATTAAGAAGGTCAAATAGAAGTCACGCAGTTGTTTACCAAATTTACTGTTTTTCCCCAACAGATGTTTGCTTCTGGACATTTCCCGGCGCAATGCCGAGGATTGTTAACTTTGAATTAGTTTCGCTTTTTATACGAAAAACCCTCATCAACACGCGAGAAGCCAAAATAGCAATAATTTTGTAAAAGTCGACATAAATAAATCTAGATGCGACGCGCTTTCCCAAATCATACATATTATTATTTAGGACCCATATAAACAGTTGCAAGCGATCGTAACGCCCCGGAATCGTGTGTGAGAAAAGCCTTTTGAAGACATACACGAAATGGGCACACACATTTTGCCTTTTATATACATATATATATATATATATATATATATATATATATATATATATATATATATATAGACTGCTTTTATTTTGTTGTCCTAAACCAGGAACACGTCAAGCTATTTATGTGATGGCTACCGGCCTGAACAACATGATAAAGCTGTTCAGTGGCGAAGGCGATGTAGTGGCTTTGGGTTGGTTAAAGAAAGTGGACATAATGGCAAAGCTCAAAAAGAAAGGCGACGTTGCAACAGTGATGCCGTTGTTCCTGGAGTGTGACGCGCTAATCCTATATTTGGAGCTAAGTTCCGGTTAACAGGAGGACGCTGAAACGATCATAGCCAGATTGAGCTATAAATTTGCGGAAGGGGCGTTTGAGGCCTCAAGCAAATTAAAAGAGGGGGAATCAGTCGATGTGTATGCAAATGAAGTTAAAAGATTGGTGGAACTGGCAAATATTCGGAGACAGGTAGCGAATCACGTAGAAAACATGGCATTCGTTACCGGGTTTTCGGAGAAGATTTCAAAGAGTCTGTAGCAGAATTGGATGCAGTTACCAAAGAGTTTATCTGGCCTGAAAATGGGGACGTCTCAACATCTGTATGAAAACAGACTCTGCCACTATGTTTTCTTTGCTGAAATCGATGATTTCACATGAAAAAAGGATAAGAACGAAAGGACCAGCAAAGATGATGGGGAAGCGCAGGCTCGGGATGGTGACTGAGCTGCTGCAGGAGTTTTACATAGAGCTGCGCGTAATCATGGTTGCCTCTAAGTAGAACAAAGTGGATGCTCTCACAAGAGTTAAAAAAGCTGGCTTGTGCTCACGAAAAAGCATATTGCTGCAGTGATTCATCTGGATAACTCTGGGGTGCGAGAGTTGCACAATCTGCACCATATAGGGATAGAGAGGACATTGGACCTAATGAGTAAAGTAGATCCAAATGTCCCAAAGGAACAAGTGAAGTATTTGGCCAAGACTTTTGACAAGTGTCAGTCAATTGACCCTGCTGCAAGGGCACACGAAGCTGGAGAACTAGGTGCGACTGGAACCTGGGGAAGACTCGCAGTTGATGTCAACCATTACAGGAGGGGTGACATGATGATGATCGACTGTGCCCCCGGGCGTTTTGCCCTATAGAAAAGGCTGCGAGGTGAAAAGGGCAGTAAAATAGCATCAGTTTCTGAAGAGCGGTCTGGTGGACGAGCGTCTAACCAAAAACGGTACTACATTTAGATCGGCAGCAGTTGCGGATGTGCTAAAGAAATGAAATGCCCGTCAATTCTTTAGAGCTGCCTATGGACCTAGTGGCAAAGGGATTGTAGAAAGAAACTACTGGTCATTAAAGGCAGTGGCAGAGAGAGGGAACACCTTGCATTAGTAAGCGGTCTATTGGTACAACATGTCGCCTAGATCGGGGCAACAGCAAGGGACACTTCCACGCGTGTAAATATTAAAATACTCCTGGAGGCATCCTAGGGTTGAGCTAGCAAGCAGGGAGACGGGGACCACCAAACTCAGTGATGAAGTATAGGTGAAGCCCCCAGGGGCGCGATGTATCACACAGTGGAGCAGAGGACGCATAACCCGGAATAATATTAGCAACAACATTGCAGTAGATGGAGTACAGAGACATATACTTGATATCAGGCCAGTGGAAAATGAAACGGTAGAAAGCGATGTCCATTGGGAGGATGGCGAGACAGCCTAAGAGGCCAAGTAGGGAAAAACGATACCACAGTGGATGAGGGATTATGAAATGTGATCCAGAGATCAGGGAGGCATGTTGTTTAAAGTTAACAGTAGGAACGGAGAAAAAAGAAGGTGAAAACAGATATAATGAACAGAAGTATTACCGCGTGTGTGTCGGCGAAGTGGGGCGAAAGAGAGATAGAAAGAGGGCTAAAGATGGCGCCCATAGTTTTAAAAGGCGTGCTCTGGTTGAAGTTACGCTCAATCACACGAAATCACGCGGGAGATATGTATAAAAGAAGTTGTCAGGTTAGATCGGGGAGAGGCAGAAGGACAAAGATTTGTGACAGTGGTGATCTCGAACACGGCGGTTGTTGGCTTGCAAAAACGAATATATATATATATATATATATATATATATATATATATATATATATATATATATATATATATATATATACGAGCATGGGTGCCAGCGTTACTCGGGTGTTTGGAGGTGTGTGTTGAGCAAAAAAAAAAGTGGTTGTAGAAAGGCAGGCTCGAACCCGCACCGCGAAGGAGGAAAAGAACGGGATCAAAACGTGACATCTTTGCTGTTATATATAAGTTGATTAACAGGTGGACAGCCTGTGATACATTTCATCTAATTACACTGTAGAAGTAATTCTATGCTAGGAAATGTCGACTCAAATGGGTTCTTTGTTCGGATCGCTTGTGTTTTAAATTCATTTTCTTCAACCCGGGTTCACGTGCACAAATGTTAATCTTATCTAAACAGATTTTTTTTTCTGCCGATCTTCTACGTACAAATTTGGTCCTTAACAAAGTATCGCATTACGTTTTACTTCCGATATTGCTTATATATATATATATATATATATATATATATATATATATATATATATATATGTGTGTGGGGGGGTGTTTGTGTATATATATCTCTGTGTGTGTGGCGTGTGTGTGTAAATATATATATGTATATACTAGACAAAGATTCGTTTATTGTTCATTTCTCTTTTAATAATCGAATTCAATTAATCAATAACCTTATATTATTCACAATATGTTACAATTCGACTCACATTCCTTTTCTGTTTATTCGAATATAATCAATAAGCCAACATAAAATTCTGTAATTTATCTTAATCCAAAACATTGTTATTTTTGTATTATTATTTCTGCGTGTGTTCATTTTAAAAATCAATCAGTAGATAACAACACTCATCAGTAGTCTATAATTAATTTTGAGCATTATTTTATGTCTCTTAATTTTATTGCGATCTGCTTGATTTAAAATATTCTCCCAGGCTGAACTATTGCGTTGTTGTCTTTTCTACGTTTCATAAAATTGTTGATTATCCTCGCTGTATTTTTCATATTGGCTATCTTTCCATTCATCGTGAAACGTGCTGCACTGTTTACTGATTCGATCTGTTCAATTTAATTAGTGTAACAGCTGCTCGCCTTCTTGCAAGCCTTACGGGAATGAAATGCGCGTTATGATCAATAGAAAAAACAGTGTTTTAGTTTCCGTTTGGGTTAGCAAAAAGACTACGAAATTAAATTATTTCTCTTCCGACTGATGAAATCGGCAACTTATTTTCAGTCATTCTTTGTATTTTGGAATAGATTTGTTAGAAAATTTGGGAATCGTTTTTTTTTTTTTCTTAGCAATTTTGGAATCAAGATGTTTTAATTTCGGTATTGAGTTTGTTTTAAATTTGTAATCTTTTTTTTTAATGTTATAAACGATTTAAAAAAATAATTGTGTCTTATTTCAATTTTGGAATCAATATCTTTAATTTTAAAAATGGAGCCTGCTTTTGTATTATGATATCGATGGTTTTTTTTCTGTTTAAATTGAGTTAAATTTGGAAATTTATTTTATTTTTCATTTGGAAAATTATTTTTTAAATTTTCAATCGAAGGTTTTTTTAATATTTTAAAATTAGTTTTCTCTAATTACTGCATCGTTTTTTTTTAATTTTGGAATCCATTTTTTAAATAGTGGAATAATGTTGTTACGTCATATTTGAAATCAAGTTTTTTTTTTATAATTTTGAACTGGAAGTTTGTGCAAGTATACTCATTTAAATAACTATTTTTTCGAATTAATTAAAATTCTATTTCTATTTTCGTATTTTTAGATAAGTTTTACTCTGCTGCAAACGCAGCTCTAAAGATAAATCTTTCCATTTTAAACCAGAACATTTTAACCTTCAAGTGATACTATGAAAAAGGTAATAGTATTTAAACAAACGAGTTTTGTGTCCTAGGATTTTTCCCACTACCTAATTATCAACCTTCTCAATATACTTTTTTAAGCGATAAACAATGACTTGTAGCAACTTAAAAATCGACGGACCCATCACCAATTTTTCTGGCATTAACTGGATTGCATTCGTTGTTTATTGGTTTAATTTTCGTGCATACAGGAATTCGATGACGTATTTCTGTAGCTAACGAACGCTCATGAGAGTGCTGTTTCTTAGAGATTTACACCTTAATTTTATGTTTTTACTCGTTTCTCTACTGGCGTTTTGGGCCTGACTTAGTTCTTCATCCTTTATTTATACGATTGATTTGATAGTATTTTGTCCTTGTAATCACGTTGACACACCGATTTTCGCCAGATCACCGAAGTTTAGCAACGATAATCTGACCAGTACTGGATGGGTAACTATTTAAAGAATAGCAGGCACTGTATGTGCTCTTCGCTTAGCCGGTGTTGTTTACAGTCGTCGCAAGTCACCACATCATCAGTGATGTTCATTGTCTTCAACGGTAACGATAGATAAACTATCCTTTTAAGCTCCTAAATTTCGTGTATGAACTGATGTTTCTGCTCCTATCAAATTCGCTCTGTGAAATTCTTGGATAGCTTAATTAACGGTTATTCTTTTTATGCTGGCTGTGATCATGTTCCGCTTCTATTATTTGAGTAGTTCTCTATAGCTATATAAATATAACGGATGGCTTATGTTTTCCCTTGTGTAATACTATCATCGATCTGTTTTTACAATCTGATTTTATGTTCAATGTGCAACTGGTTTCTACAACTCGAGATGTGTCCTTATACCGACCTAATCATGTATAACATTAAATTTGAGAGCTGATGTATTGCAATTTACTTATGGCTTTATTTAATTTCCACCGTATACATAGTCTACATTTACTTTGTTCATGTAATTGCTTATCCACAAGAGCAATATGTGACACAAGGCGGTTTTTGATGTAGGGGAAAACAACTCCCCAAAAAGGGCACTCTAACAGTAGGCAAACATAAAAAAGCGCCTTGGTATAGAAGGGTGTCCTCTAGATTTTCCGATGTCAAATTGACTGTATATTTGGGTGTGTCGATCCTGTTATTATTGTAATGGTATGACCCTTTTAGGATGTGGTCATAGCGTAGTGTCTGTGTGACAAGACAAACGAAAACGAATCAATAAAACAATCATGTTTAGATAAATGAAAGTGCTAATTATAACATGATACTATTAAAAACCTTGATACTCCATAATAGTACGTACTCAAGAAAATCACCTAAAATGATATGTAATTAAATAAAAAAAAAATCATAACACCAGTCAACTGTGTTGGTAGCAGCCTATTCATACTTAGGGTTGTATTATTTTTGTTTTCTATATACACGTGTAATATGAAACCATTTGGTATTGAAAATTATCTATTAGTAGAACCAGGTTTATTTTAGCCCAATACTGTTTTATTTCTTTTTATAACTATGTTCGCTCAATATGACACCGTTTATGTACTTCATATTCCGTACAGATTCTCACATAAAATATCAACTCTTTTTATAATTGCTTTGATTTTATTGTCTACAGTTTTATTTTCTGTTTATTTTTTTATGTTTTCATATTTGTCTAAAACGTTCTAGTTACGCCTACTTTTTATATAACAGCAATTCCATACGCTATGTTCTACGCATATCTATCAACATAGTGTACTTACACTTTTTAATGAGACGGTAAAATGTATCATGTAATTGTCTTCTATAAATTATACGTTAATTATTATCATGCTCGACTTTTTTTTATTATATATTTTCGCACATTTGTAAGATATTATTTGCTTGTCTTTGTAAGTTCAAGATATATTTACCGAATGTAGATATTTACAAAATCACTCATTACACACTCTCACAAACAGTGTGATGCATGTTATTTTAATCAAAAAAGCAAGTTTAGTGAATTAATTTATGATAAAATTTACGGTATATGTATTACTTCGCAGACACTTTACTGGGTTTTTGGTAATAACATAATTCGTCTATAAATGTTTATTTATTGCATTGCGGACTATTATCTTCATCTTTTATTAGTTGTTTCACGATGTTTCGGTCAACTATTCCTCTGACCTTCGTCAGGTTGTAATCGCGACGGATAGGAACTCTGAATCTCTTAGCTGCATTAACTGCAATTATTGGCTTCCAAAGTATTTGTCGGCTCACCAGGTTTTGGGCCGGCTTTGGGTAGGATTGAAACCGCTATCTTCAGATAGTTCTCACCTTGAACAATAGAAATGTAAAATAGGCGCAGTTGATAGAAACATTGAATCTGTACGGTTCCAGGGGAGAATTGTCTGAAAATAGCGGTTTCAATCCCACCCAAAACCGGACAGGGGCTTACTTGGCCAAAGACGTGGTGAGACGACAAGGATTATGGAAGGCAGTAATTACAGTGAATGCAGTCAGAAAGAAGAAGGAAAGGGGGCAGTCCTCCGCTGGCAAGGTCATGCTCACAGTCTTCTGGGACCAGGACGGAGTAGTGATGACAGATTTCCTGACAAAGAGTGCCACAATT
>NW_027633639.1:0-35947 GCF_053919585.1 Euprymna scolopes | reverse complement strand
AATGCGCTTTGAAATCCCCTCCGATCCATTCGGGCGGAATAAAAAGTAGGAAGCATGTATTGGATTCGAGCCTGGCACATCCAAGTCGTCAGTTCGCCTCCTTAACCACTTAGTCACCGGTACTTCCCACATTTTGAGCTAAGTATCGTTTTTTCAACACTTTTATTTTAGCTTAATATATACTTCTTATTATTCATTGAAATACTATCTAGGGGTAATGTAAATGTTATAATCACGGCATCAATGAAGCACATTTGAAGTCAGCTGAAAATATATGCGAATACTTCTTTTGAATATTGTAAGTAGGAATATACCTACTATGATATGAATTTATAAGAGGTAAAATATTGTTAAAGTAATTGGTTTTTTTCATATGTATGAAGTCTGAATTGAAAGTTAAATAAATAAACATTTTTGATATCAGGTTGACTAAAAAGTTCTTGTAGTTTTAAACTTTTAAATTTAGATGACCATATCTCGGCTCAAACAAAAATTTGTTGATCGAAATAAGCACTGTCAGAATCAACACAGTTTCACCAACAAGTCTATTTATGCCAGTAGTAACGTAAAAAATCTTGCCTTCTGGTGACGATGAAGTCGGTGAAGGCGTTTTTCATATCACTTAGGTTTTTAAAGCATTTATCATGCAGAAAGTCGTCATGATGCTTGAAAAAGTCAGTAGGTCTGGAGAGTATGGCGGATGTAGCAGAGTTTCGTAGTCCAATTCGTTTAACTTCTGCAGGTTCGGTTTGGCAATGCGCGGACGGGCATTAGCGTGAAGGAGAATTAGGCATTTTCTGTTGACTAATACTGGGTGTTGTTGTCGAAGTTTATGATGCATTTCATCCATTTATTGATAGTACTTCTCTGCCATAATCGTTTCATATGCATGAAAAAAAAAACTGTAAGTCCGCATGACTTTCTTTTTGTGCTACTCTGGCTTCGAGAAGTGTCGTGGAGCTTCATCGGGGTTTAACAACTGAGCTGAGCAGCACCAATTGTCGTAAAAAAAAAAAAAGAACCCATTTCACCGCTAGTTATAACGAGAAACGGGCCGTTCTTGTTGCGTAAAAGGAGGAAACATGGCCCTTCATTATGGAGTTGCTTTTGGGTGTAGTTCAATTCGAGAGGCACCCATTCATCAAGTGTTTTTGTCTTTCCAATCTCTCTCAAGTGGTTGGAAATAGTCATAAACTTTATGTCTAATTTAAAAGCAAGTACTCGAACATTTGTACGTGGATTGAATTCGCCTAAGGTTCAAAAGTAATCGTTGTTAAAATCCAATGCCGATTACTACGCTCATCATCTTCATGAGTCTCCTCGTCACAAAAAAATTTCCGAATCCATCATTGCGCTATGTGTTTAGTAGTGGTTCTTGGGCCAAACGCTTCTCGACTTATTTCAGCAACTTTTCGGCCTAACTTTAATTGAAATTAGAAAATTATGCGAACTGGCTTTTATTCATTTTGTATTTTACGTTCTGGAAAAAATATTTTAAAAAGATTGTAATTTAAACGATTAGATAGAGCGTAAAAAACGTTCTTTTAATATGATATATAAGGTAAAGATATAAAGAAAACTTATTTGAAAATATATCATTTGAAATCATAATTAAACATTCCACAAGAAATTTATTCTCAATCTAATAGAAAGTTATAAAAGCGCATTAAATTCTCCTCTTAGTAAAAGTTCAGTTGATTTTTTTAATAATAGCACGAAATTAATCTGTTCAAAGAAGGCTTTATTTTACTTATTTAAAGAGGTGGTAATGCATGGGAGAATTGTCTGATGATAACAGAACAGATGCAACACTATCCCTTATACTATTTTAATATATTTTATAATAGTACAGTAGTTTAAAATAATATAGTTTCGGATTCAGACGGACAGAGACAAAATCTTCATTATAAAGGTTTAGGAACATGAACCTTGATCATTCTAGAGATCTTTATCAAATTTATTTAAGTTGACTAAGTAATTTTAAATTTCCGATGAAACGGAATATTAGAAACTAATAGCAAGGTGATAATTCAATTGACTTTTGCTTGCTTATTTGGTATCGCAATTTATTAAATTGCAACCAATGCGTTTTAAAGTCAACAATAATTTAAAAAAAAAAAAAAATTCTATACAATTATAAAAATCAAACTAAAAAAATAAATTGATAATATTCATTTATTTCGCTTTGATTTCTGTCTAACAATCTTTAAGACTTTTACATCTAATAATACTTTCTTAAAATTCCATTAAAATGTTACCCGAGTACTGACTTCTAGTAAGGAGAATAAACATATCGTTTTCGATTTTCAGCCTGTTGCAAAAAATGATATGGTATAGTATCAAACGACGTTGACTATGCTCAGCATTCTGTGTTCGATATCTACTTGAATTAATTACATCACTTTCACTTATTTAATTCGCAAAATATATCAATGCTACTGGTGAATTAGTCGGATAGTTGAAACTCTTAATCCAAGGAAAGGAAACTATATAACGCATACAGTCAGGTAGTTCTCTGGCACGTGACACGTACTGTGTCTTAAATGCGTTATCTTTTTTTTTTTTTTTTTTTTGCTATGCACGATCCACATAATATAATTCTGTGGAGGATCATTTGGTAATACAGGATAATTCTCGCGTTCAATAGCTAACCATTCCCTTGCAAAACTAAATACACTCGAAATCTGTAAAAAAAAAAAAATCAGTACGATTTTGGAATTAGATATTTCTCTTGCGGTTCTTTATCTAATATAAAGTTCGTTTATTAATGGGTTCATACTAAACATACGAATACTTGTTTAAACTTTTTCTAAATATTTAAAAATATAGTATATTCTTGTTTCAACGGATTTTTCAAAAGTGCAGGTAAAATTTGACCATACCAATCTGAGAAATCCGGTCCCAATCAACTGTAGTAATTGCATGCGAGACAGATTTTCCACGAGAATCTATTCAAGAGAGATTTATGGCACTCAATAATACTTGTGCTGGCCAAAATAATATAACATATGTAAATTCATTCCGTTTGAGATAATTTTCGGCTTGTAAATTGTACAGGCGAGATATCTTATATTTAAATAACAATTACAACTATTTTTAATGATTTGAGGAGGTACATATGGCAGACAATGAGTACTTTGTCACATTAGAAAAGTCAACGTTTTAATTTAATAGAACATTTTGTCATTGAGTAATCTTAAACTAAAAAAAAAATTGCAAATATTGTTTAAAAAGATTTTGAAAGCGATTTAATAATACTGTATAAGTATGGGTCGCTCTAAAGACATATCTTTGCCTGAGAAGCAGCATATCTTTGATTTGCGGGCAGAAGGAAAGACGCACATGGACATCGATATTAAGGTCGGATGTTCAAGATCGGTGGTGACCAAAGTGCTTCAGAAAAGTGCTGAGCGTGTTTCCAACAGCAATCGCAAGAAATACGGACGAAAGAAAACCACCACCAAAAGACAAGATCGGGCACTGGACAAGGTGGCAAAGAAAAGCCGATTCCAATCAACAAGTCATGTAACTTAAGCGTGGAAACAGGCTTCTGGTGCCGACGTTTCGAGAAGCACTACCTGCCGAAGGCTCCGGCAACTGGGATACCGAAATCGTATAGCTGCCACCAAACCGCTCCTTGAGAAGAAGCAGATGTTGATAGGATGCGATGGACAACCGCTCATCAAACCTGGACTGCAGACGAATGGCAGTGTGTGATTTTTTCAGATGAGTCTCGATTTTGTATCTTCTTCGGCGCCCAAGGGCAACGTTTTGGCGAAGAACCACGGAACGGTATAACCAAGAATGCGTTAAGAAGTCTGCGAAGTTCCCGCAGTCTTCCATGTTTGGGACTATTAGTGCTGAAGGTGTTTGTAATTTATGTTTCATCAAAGGAACTGTAAACGCAAAATCATACCAAGTTATCATGGAAGCTAATTTACTGCCAGTGTTGGATAACTAGTTTGACAGGGAGGCTATAGACATCATTTTTCAATATGACTTGGCACCGGAACACTCTGCCAAAACCACGTCTTCCTGGCTTCGAGAACAATCGATCCCTGTTCTTGAATGGTCGGCGAACTCGCCAGATTCGAACGTTATTGAAGCCTTGTGGGACCAGATGAAGAGGAAGCTCTGCAAAGAAAAACCCACTCCCCTTGCAACCATGAAGATTGCAATCCAGAACACATGGGATGCAGTGTCTACACTGGATTGCGAGAAGCTTGTTAATTACATGCACCAGCGAATTGATGCTCTTATCAAGGCAAAAGGTGCTGCTTCTAAATATTGATTAATTTTATTTGTATCTATGTTAATAAAAACCTATTTTGTTTACTTACCTGCCTTGTTCTATTATTTTGAAACACGAAATATTAAAAAACTGTAATTGTAATTGATATGAAAAAAGATTCTGTCGTAAAACAACTATTTCAGTTAGTTTAGCATGATAGGGATATTTTAGCACTAATTACATCTCACAGATCGTCCTCAATAAGAATTTAGCGCACAAAAAAACGTGATGTTATATTTTTTTGACCAGCATGAGTACTGCGAAAAACACTTACGTTCATTTAATAAATTATGAAATAATGATAAAAATATAAACCATGAGAGATATTGAAATGTATTTATAAATGTGATGACTTACATGGATTCATGAATTATATTGTTGTCCTTTAGTAAAATTCTAATGCAAAAATTTAGTTGGAAAATGAATAAATCACAATAAAAGTACAAAACTGTGCAGCACTTCATAAATATGCATAACATTCTCGCATTTTCCTTTGGAAAATAAACCCCGTTTAATCAATTGTTTTAGATGTGCCCTCCGATCTCTATGATATAATTTCTTCTTCGGTTACACATCAATTCGTAATATCGTTTTCAGCTTTAGGTGCACAAATTAAACGGACTCAATTTATTTTAGATGTGTCTTTAAAATCTAACATCAAAGTTTCTGTAATGAAAACAGGACAAGAGATTCCGTCTAGTAATTCTTTATACAATTAAGAATCTTACTACTCGTCTACTTGACAAGCGGAAATATACAGCTTATATAGCTTGGATTAGCAAAGAGAAGATAATCCATATTCATAACATTCTCCCCCATCGAATTTCTCACTGATAGGGAACAAGGTTCCTTAAATGTCCAAGCTCCCTACGAGCTCGCAGTGGCCGTCTCGACAGTCCGTGATTTGGGGGAGTACTAAAACAGGGGGCTCTTCAGTGCGAGCCTGTTTGTGGGCTCTAAAATACCTTGCTCTGGAATCTTTCCTCAATAAAGGAGTAGGCCGTTCCGTATTAGAGTCAGTCTCTGGATGAACATGTTTTTTTCGGTGCTAGTCCTTCACTAGTAAGGGAATCAGGTGTTGGCCCATCCGAAGTGGCTAACAGAACCAGTGACATTAGACGACGTGTCAGAAACAATTTCAGTGCCATAATCTTCCGGAGTGGCTTCAGTAACAGAGGGAGTTGGTCTGTCTTCAGAGGCCGTCAACATTCCTGGTACATCTCCAGCAGGTGCTAGGCCTCTGAGAGACACATCAGACTTTACCATCTGCATGTCGTACTATAGGCACCGCCAAAAATGGCCGCAAAATCAAGTTGTTTTTTAAAACGAAATTACATTTATTAAAATCCATTATTTCTGAGTAACTTTTTTTTTTCCAGAAAAATAAAACCCTGACTTTTATCATATAGAAAACAGAATAATGTAAAACTTTTTCTACTATTTTTAATTCAATTTTAAATGTTAAATTTTCCCAAAAAGTTAACAATTGACATTTTTTGTCTTGCACAAAAAACGTACATAAATATTTAAAAAAAAAAAAAAGAAAAAAAAAAGAAAGGTTTTTGAAATAATTAATTTATTTATTTATTGTCTAACTAAGATTTAGGATGATTTTCTAAGAGAATATGCAAAAATATTATAATATAAGTACCTGGATTTCAAATAATTCCACTTATTCATATATTTAACCAGTTATTTCGCGTCAATCTAGAGTCTAGATCGACACTGTTTACGTTTGCGTTTGATAAGAAACAAACTATGGAAGACCAGACAGGCCCCAAAAAACTTATTTTTCAGTGACGAAAATTTCAATGTATTATTAAGCTGAGGCTGGCCAGTACCAGATGAGTGACCATTTGTATGAGTTTGGTTTTTAATGTGTATGTGGCCAGGCTCCCCAAAATGGGGGGGGGGGCAATTTAAAGCAGAATAAAAAAAAATTATTTCAGCGCGTTTGGTCCACCGTAGTCGAAAGGCGGCAAACGTTTTCAAACGGGATAAAAAGATGATGCTATTTTTAACACAAAGGGCACAATATTTATCGATTTTTTTTTGGTATCGATTCTTCAAAGCATGCCCTATTTAATAATAGTCATGCATTATTTGGCTCGCTAAAAAAAAAAAAAAAATTGTTAATTTATTTATCAAAGATTTTAAAATGGCTTTTTTCGTATAAATATTAAAATTTTTTTTTGTTTTGCTTAACTTAAATTAATTATTTTACTTAACATATTTACCGAATTTCACACTTCAAAACTCAAAAGCGGGATAATTAAACACAATCGAAGTTCTGATATTCCGACGTCAAAATAAGGTATGCAAACAATTTTTTTTAAAATCTATAATTCTGTCCCTTACAACAACACAATATGTTTTGTTCAGTTTAAGATAATTATTTTAAGCATATTTGTTCCCACTTCAAAACAAGGGGGGTTGTAAGCAAAAAAAAAAAATATATATAAATATCGTTTATGAAAAATAAGTACACCGTTATAAAGTTCATTCTTCTCTTAATAATCGCTGAAAATTTCGTATTGATCGGATAATTACCTGATTTTTGGTAGATTTTTAAAAAGACGGTCCGTCAAAAAGTACTTACCTGCCCCCCCCCCCCCCAGTTTTGGCGGTGCCTATCATACTAGAGCGTACTGGGGGGGGGGGGGTCGTTTCTATGAGCCCTACCTCGTCCACCAAGTAACCGTTCTTGATGTGACGTGCATGCCATCTCAGAAATACAGTACCAGATCGAGAGTCAAGATGGAAGCGAAGTTCTCGCCGAACTCCGTCGCTGAAAAGGTAAAAATATTTCGTGGTGGGTGGCATTCGTGACGTTATCCAAAAGGGATCGAATGGCATATAATGCGACAGGAAGGAGATTTTCCCAATTATCAAACATTCATTAATTTATACAGCAAATTGAACAGTCTTCCAAATATATCTTTCGCATTGGCCGTTACCCTTAGGGAGTTGTTCGGCTTATAGCTACTCTTCGTTCCTGTAGAAAGTGTTGAAACTGCCCGAGATGAAAGAAGCCCCTCGGTTCGAATGTATATAGACAGGAACTCCAAAGAAGGCGAATCGTTAGCAGAAGCATTGCACAATTACCAGTAGCCGATATGTCTGAGCAATGGAAGGTAAAAAGAAATCGTGAATATTCGTCGACAACAGTTAAAATATATATCCGTTCCTTGTTTTGCTTGGTAGCGGTCCTTTAAAATCAAGATTGAGTCTTTCAAGCGGCTATGTTGCTTTTATTAAAACGCCCGTTTTGGGTTTATAAAATCGAGGCTTTATTTCAGCACACGTTCAGCAGGAATTTGTAATTCTTTTTGCTTCCTCCACTGATAAAGAAAAGTTTCTACACCTCATAGCATGAACCATTCGAGTAATATCCGGTGACAGAGATTGTTTTGTAGCGTTCGGAGTTCGTCTTGGATTGATGCCGTACAGAATATTCTCGACAGTGTATCAGCTGTCAAGTTCTTGCCGGGTCGGTAGCTGACGTCAAAAGAGAAAAAAGTTTCTTCACCTCGCTATTTTCTCATTCTTTATTTGGCTTGTAGTTTTAGAGTTGAACATAAAGGCAACTGATTTTTGGTCAGTAATAAGTTTAAAGTGGCGTCCGATCAGGTAGTTTCGCCATTTTCTTAATGCTTCAACTATGGCGTAGGCTTCTTTTTCAATTGCAAGGTGTCGTCATTCAGCCCGTGAGAGGGCCCTTGAAAAAAGACTACAGGACGATCAGGTTGTCTTAAAGAAGCAGCAATAGCACAGTCTGATGCACCCATTTCAACAACTAGAGAAATATTTTGGTCTATTGTTGTAATTGCTGATTTCGCAATATCTTTTTTCAGTCCCTCGAATGCCTCAACGGCTTGACCGGACAGAGGAAACTCTACTTGTGTTAATAGATGTATCTTTTCTGAGAAGATGCAATCGATTAGGATTAGTGAAAAACATGCCCATAGCACGTCGAAGGGAAAGCCGATCGTAAGTGACAGGCATCCGGAGTAAAGGTTTCAATCTATTTGCGTCTAGTGTCATAAAACTTTGCTTATGGTATACCCCAGTAGATTTATTTTGTCCAGTCCAAACGAGCATTTGTTGTCGTTTAGGGTAAAGTTGTATTTGTCGACGGCAGACATGAACCGTCTAAGATTTTCGTTGTGTTCCTTTTTATTATCGTCACTTTCTGTGATGTTGTCACTGTATGCAAATGTGCCTTTCAATTTCTCATCCGTTATGATTTAGTCGATTATTCTATTGAAGCTGGCTACCCCATTCGTAATGCCAAAACGAATAATGCGGAATTGATATAATCAATCGTTCGCCTCGAAAACTGTGTATAGTTTGTCTCTAGGTCTAATGACGATCTGATGGTACGCGTTTTTGAAGTTAAGAGTTCTAACATACGATATTTGGCTATTTCAATCCATCCTAGGTAGTAGGAAGGCGTCCAATAGAGTAAATCTATTTATAGTTTGAAAGCAATGTAAGACCATTTTCTTTTTATGGTTTTCAGAAGTGGTTGTAATTCAGAGTAATTTGCTAAGCTCAATTATTCCCTCCTCGAATAGTCTTTTTATCTCTGAGTGAATGATTTTTTTAATTATTATGAGAAAAACGTTTTCTCACTGTAATGGGTTTTCAGTTAGGTTTTCGAAAATTGGCGGATTTTTGCTGTCGCCGATCCACAAATTCTCAATGCGTGCATTGGACCGGCAAACAGAATTTCAACTTGTGAATGTTGCTGCAAAAAATCGAGTCCCAGTATGATTACGATACAAAGGTTTTCATTACGGATACTTTAGTGGTTTTATAGGAGATGCTGTTGAGTAGTAATTCCACGAAACAATAACCATTTAACTGTGCAGACAATGACGCATTTGCCATTGTTACTCTGCTGGGGGAGGGGACGAAATACAATTTGTTGGTTTTTGTTACAAGAAAAGGCCCCCTTTTCTTGTAAGTAAGAAAAACGTTAAATAAGTAAAAATGAGATAGGATAGACGAGATTCGAACCTCGTAAGCAAGGTTCAAGAATAGGGTCAGAAACAGAATTTACCCATTGTTTAGTTTTCACATAAAATAGTTTAGATATGATGTTTGGAAAGGAATTTAATTGTTCAATTCATTTTATGAAAACGGAATTAAAATAAGGTCATATAGAAAGCGAACGATAGAAAATTAAAAACATATTGAAAAATAAGTTAGGTAAAAAATAGGTTAGTAAGAATTCTTGTCTGCAGACATGTGAGAATCACGCATGTTCAGTCCACGTGAGTTCGATCACGGTTTTGGCCAGGCGTGTGACGTCATGACAGGAAATGAATTCTCAATATAGTTGCTAGTTTTAGGAGACAGTCAGAGAGTTTTGCAGACAAGAGACAGAGCTGACATCGTCAGAGAGGCAGGCCCCCCCCTTGGAAGCGAAGGGTTAGAAAGTTTTAACCATGTAGTCATCTTTGAATTTCTGGAACCAATCATAATTGCAACCGGTCGAATGTAATAAAATAAACATTATATTTTGTAACTGCGTCTTTGTGTTGGTCATTATTCAAATACCAAAGGTAATGTCAATCATTTCTACTAACATCGTCTCCCTCATTTATAATGAACTTGTGTATAAACTCCATACTTAAGTAATGTGTCTCTCCATAGTAAGAAATGTGTCTCCCTCTCCATCATAAGTAATGACTGTTCCCCCTTGTGTCATAAGAACTGATAACCCTCCTCTCTACAATATATGTATCAGAACCACAGACTGTAAAATGTATGCCTCTCTCTTCTATCTCCCCCTCTCACTGTTATATACATGTCCGCCGTATCTCTCACCAATATGAATGACCCCATGATATATCTAAATTTGTCCCATATGCAACAGTTTTTACCCAGCTTTCTTTGAAAAAAAATTATGAGCTCCCGGTATCGATTAGAGCATTCGTAAATCTCCCGTTAATCACTGGCAGGGCATGAAACTCGTAGATGTTTAGATAAGCCGCAAAAATAGCATGTGCCCCTTTTTAAAGCGGCAGTGACCGATAGTTCTTGAAGCTTCGTCAGAATATCGTCACGAGGGGGTGGGTAGGAACAAATCGGTTTAGCGCGGCGCTCACGGTGTCTGGCTGTAAATAAGAACTAGCCTGCTGTATAGCCCATTCGAAGGTATATGCTTTCCCATAAGCTATTATAAGTATAAGGGTCTTATTCTTAAGAAGGTGTTGTCTTACCTGAACATTACAAAGGCCGTTAATGAAGACGTTCAAAATGCGCTGCTCTTGGGCCTCTAATGCCGTCATTGGGCAGATGTTGCAATCTTAAAGAAATGGTCCAATGTTTTGCCTGATTCTTGTCATCGAGTCGTACGTAGGTGTCAAGAAAATATCTCGTTTTTGGGCTTTATATATGTAGCGTTCAGTACTTCGATTGCTTCTGGGTAGGTAACGCAATCCGAGAAAATTTCGTTGACTGTGTGAGACAGGTAGTTGGTTAAGTTGATGGGACGTTCCGGTTTTTCTGAATGTAGAACCTCGATGAAATTTGTAAATGTCTCCCGCCAATGTTTCTAGCACTTGTCGGCTGAATCGCTCCGGTCGCATGAATTGTTCCATTCTTAATTGAATAAATTGTAATAGAAACAGGGCAAGAGATTTCTAGTAATATTTTATTCAATTAAGAATTTTACTACTCGTCTACTTGACAAGCGGAAATGTACAACTTTTATAGCTTGGATTATCAAAGAGGATATAATCCATATTCACAACAGTTTCAGTCCGTCCTAATGTCGGTCATGTTAAAGTTTGAAATAACTTTTTGTGTTTCTGTAATGTTTAGTTTTAAAATAACATTTTCGTCAGTTTGTTACCATGCATTAGCATTTTCTTTGGTAAAGTGCAGATTAAATCGACGCACCTTTAGAATATCAGTTCTTGATATTAATCCTTAAAGCTTCAATATATTTTAAGATCACCGATGTTGGTTAACTGAGTTAAGGGAGCAAAATCTACCGTGGATGTGTTGTGTAAGTATGTAAAGAATACATGTTCATGCTGCTAATGGAAATACAAATGAATTACTTCAAGGTCTTTATAGAATTAATAGAAGTATATCTGTGATGTTAAATATGATGATACTAATCATTTGTGTTTGTAATAGATAGAATGCATTCTTTTATTTATTTTACAATCACTAAAATGTATATTCACCACTCAACCGAAAACTTTTAGAGTTTCTTATTTTTTTTAATTATTAGGCATTTTGCTTAAATTCTTTTGACTGTTTCAGAAATGTTGGACTTAAAGTGCAGTTAACGTCTACGTAACGAAAATTTGACCTTGAATTATGTAAGAAATGATAAGAAATCATTTTTTAATATGAAAAATAATGAGAAATCGACAACTTTGTTATAAATAAGTATTGAAATTAAATGTTTTTTTAAAATGGAGGTGTTATTTTAAAACGCACGCGTGTGCGAGAGAAAGAGAGACTGTCTGTGATCTTAGTATACTAAATAAACATAGGCACTGACAATCTACTTTACTGTATTGAGTATACAGGAATCCATATAAAAGAGTAAGCATGTATGTGACCAATTTTCTACGCGAAGAATAAGTATTTTTTCAATATGCCTATTATGAGTGATCCCAAAATCATTTTGATTTTAAATTTTCAGATAAATATATAAGCTTGAAAGAAAAGTTGAATACGTATTTTGAACATATGTAAGTGATACCGAGCAAGACTCGTAATCTTTTCTTTAACTGCGCAAAATTTACAGTCTAGATTAATCTTATTATAAATAGTTTTTCTAATTTTGTATTTTTATTTTAGTCGTAACATGTTTAACTTGGACGTACCTGGCTCTTATATAGATAGATAATTGCATCAGCAGTGAGATATCTACTGGATCGATAGAAGGATCTCACCATTTTTCAAGCGGCCTTGACAACGGATTTAATGTATGTGTTCCGTTTAAGATCAGGAGTAAAAGTCAAGCCCAGAAGCTTGTCAAAACATGAGGCCTCCCCAAGAAACAGTGCTACAGACTTTTTTAAAATCTTATAGTAGTGAAACAATTGTATACGTTAATTCCGAACGATATTTTTGAAATGCATTTTCCCCCCAAACAAGGCATAGTGCCACTTTCATGATAGGGGGCTACTATCTGGGACATAATTGTGGGAAATCTGTTTAGGGAGTTTAGCAGCAAGACGTCTATTCACTTTACATTTGAATTTCTGCAGGTCACTACAGTCTAGGAAATAGGAACCTGAAAGTGAATTCTAAAGTCTAGCAGTTCTGGAGAAGAAACTCTTAGAGTAGAAGGCTTTCTGGCATCTAGCGATCTCTACTGTGTAGGGGTGGGATTTTGCTGCTTGTCGGGTTTGACGTGGGATATTTACGTCGAGGGAGTACTACCATTAAAATACTTGTAAAACAGGCAGAGGAATGCAACATTTCGTCGACGGTCCAGAGGCTGCAGCCCAGCTGACAGTTCAGGATCAATTAGGTTAGTAACTCTCTTTTGAACCCTGTCCAGGAGTGAGAGACTAGTAGAAGGTTCACCAGCCCAATGTGACAACAATGCTCTATACATGGTCGAATAGTGACTTAGTAGAGGTACAGGATACTCTCAGGCGTCAGTAACTTTCTGGCAACGTAGAAAGAGCCCACTTTCGTTGCAGCAGCCTTCGACATGCCTTCCTTAATGTATTTGTTCCAGTTCATATATCCTAAGAATGTTAAGTCGAAGAGTTTGAAGGAAAAACTTTTGCATAGGGAGTTATTAGTCATGGATATCGGGTTCGAAGCAGACGCGGCAATGCTCTCGATGTATCTGTTCGAACTCATGTCTCCTGTGAAGGTTAAGCCAAAGAGTTTTAACAAAGTACTTTCAAGTAATGTATTATTATTAGCCATAGCTAATAATGGTTGAGAAGGTTTCTTTTAATTATTAAAGGAAACAAGCTTAGTCATGGCAGCATTGAATGTGACCATCTTTTGGCCCCATTCCTCTGCAGCTTGGTGGTCTTCCTCTGGTGTTTCTGCCATTGTCTTAGATATTATTCATTTGTTTCCTCCTCCTACCTATTATAGAGCGAGGTGTCATCAGCAAATATACTCATCTCAGAGACAATTTATCAAGGAGGTCATTTATGAATATCAGAAATAATAAAGGTCCAAAGATCGACCTCTGAGGCACCCCTACATTTATATCATATTGTTTAAATGTACGATCGCCGAGGACAACCTGAATTCTTCTCTTATCTAAGAAGGATTTAATTAAGTATTCGTCCAGTGATGCATATGATCTGATTTTCCTGAGAAGACCATCGTGCAATGCCCTCTCAAAAGCCTTAGATATATCTAGGGTTACTGCCCTCTCCTCTCCTGCTTTGTCTAGTGGTATATACGTTCAGAGAGTACAGAAAAGAAAGCAATGTCGTTTTTTTTCCAACACATTAATTTTATCTAAAACATTCATATTACAGCATTTTTACAAAAATTTCTCTCATTTTCCATGACTTCTGTATCACGACCGACTTGCTTCTTAATGCCTTCTCCAAAAGATTTCTTTAATTTTTGCGAGAAAAACAAATTCAGGTCATTTTTTAGTTTGTTATCATTTTCATGAATTTTATTGTTGAAGTGATTCTACGAGGACCGGAAAAGATTGTAGTAGGATGAAGAAATATCAGGTGAATAATGCGGATGAGGCAAAACTTCCCAATTAAAACTTGCGACCTTTTCCTGAATAACTCTTGTTGTGTCAGATCTCATATTATCATGCTAAAGCACTACATGCTTTCTATTTAGTAATACTGGCCGTTCTTTTTGATAGAACATTTGTTAGATCATCAAGCTGCGAACAATATTTTACTGATGTGATTGTTTGGCTATGCTTTAGTAATAATGAATCACTCCTCTCATGTCCTACCATAAAGAGACCATGACCTTCTTTGGCGTAGTCCTTATTTTGGAGAAGGTTATGGACTTTGGTTTCGGTCTAACCATCGTCTTTTGCGGTGGATATTCTTGTAAAGAACTCATTTTTTATCTCCAGCAACAATTCTTTGCAAAATTATTTCTCGACGTTTTCTAGAAACCAAGAATATACAAACAGTCACTCTTTAATTTTGCATTGGACACATCGTGGAACATCCAGTGACTAGGTTTTTCATATTTTAAAACTCGTGAAGGCATGAAATGATTTTGGTATGAATTGTATTGCATTGTTTAGCTAATTCCCTGCTTGTTAACTTTGGATTGACTTCTACAATTGTGTTTTTATCAATTGATTTTGGCCTTCCGAACGCCATTGATCTAACAGGTTAAAGTCCCCAGAAGAAAACATTACAAACCACCGTTGATATTTTCGATCATTCAGAACATTTGTTCCATAGACAGTTCCTATATTCCTCGTAGCTTCTGAAACTGAGTTTTCTGTTTTGAATTCATAGAACATGCAATGTCTGAGATGCTCGTCACTAATATTCAAGATGTTACAGATGAGACAGTTAAACTTAATATTTTCCTATTAATTACTATATCTGAAAAGCAAAGTAAGATACTAAGACATCAATCCATCCAAAAATCTAAAACTGTGTGCAACTTTGGAGGCTGCAATGTGATAAAGTAAAAAAAAGATATTACTTTCTTTCCAAACTGATATTATCGATAACTTTTTAGCAGTTTGTTATTGTCTGCACCCTACCATCCTTTTAGATCGAGGGCTTATTGCATGAAATAAAAGTTTCTTATTTGCACCAATATATAGCAATATTTCTTCCTGTTCCTATCCATAATATCCCAGTCTCCGTATTCTAAAATTATACTAGCCTATCAGTTTTATTATATTCCTTATGTATTATCATTATTTTCATCAATATTATCGTTGACAAAACATTACCTCTCTTATGTGCTAAGTTAAAACGTCAGAACTCATTACCACGTTTAACCCAACTTATAACAAATATTCTTTGGTTTCCGGTTTCACCATGAAAATTGTCCAGTTTAATCATAATCTACTCAAAAATCAATCGTCCCGTTCTAATGGCACATGAGCTCACCAATAAGGTTTCCAAAGGAAGAAAAATAAAGAAAATCCCGACCAGAAGGGAATAATTATTTTAAAGAAAGAAGTAGTAAACTAAATTAACCACACTCGATATTTAAATATCCTTCTTCCCAAGTATGTGCATTAGTGTCTGATTTAAATCAAATAATACCATTAATTTATCTATTTGCGTTTACTCTCCTCCCTCACACCACACAGAGAAAAGCAAAAAGGAACTCACAAAATTTCAGCAAAGCCAGCTATGAAAAAAATCAACAATTATTGTCTTTCTTTTGTCTCTCTTTTTTAAATGTTCGTTTCCGTGTGTTTGTATTTATATAATACTCATATTTTTTTATAATATAGACCTCATGTGTTCCATGCTTTTTTGTTTTCCTTTACATTATGTATCAATGTTAATTATTTCCTAAAGTTCTGTAAGACGTGGGTTTGCTATTAATTCTTTTCTGTGTTCTAAAAATAAAATCCTTGTGTAATTACAAGTTTTTCTTTTGTTACTGTGTACTACATTAACAATACCCCCCTGTATCTTCGTTTCCTTTTCGCTTCTTCGTTTCATTTCCTTGTCGTCGTCATTAGGATATTAGAATTGTATCCTTTCCGCCTGTCATTTTTGTATTATATATTGTTTATCTTTCTTTAAATAAACACATTTCTACCCCTTGTTTTAACTAAGACCTAGATTACGTTCTGTTTGAATTCCCTCATTTTCCATGATTTCTGTCAAACGACCTAGGTGATTTGAAATTTTCGATCAACGGGATCAATTTAGACACTTGAAATTCAGCCACTTGCGTTTTTACTTAGAGCTGCAGGAGTTTAGATTAACCGATCATAACACCATAGCTAGCAGGAAAAATGGTTCGTAACTTTATCAATTTTATCGTGTTACACTTTGTGCCACGCATGCAAAAAATAAAACAAGTTGCCATAATTATTACAAAAAGAACATATAATTTCCCAATTATCCATAACTTGAAGGGTACGATCTACATTTAAATGTAAACTTGTGACCCTAGGAAAAGTTCATAAAGAAATATTTGAACAACCTAAGGTAATATTTTTGGAGCAGGCATATCTTTTATAGCCGCGACCTTTCTCGGATCTGCATTTCTACCGCAAGATACTGATTGCATATTATTTTTGAATTGTAATCTAGCTTACACTTTTATGCAGTTTTCCAGACCGGAAAACTTCAAGAAAATTGTGTTTTAATTCTGACTTGAAATTTCCATTCTTTATCCTTAAAGGTTCCACTTTTTGACAAAAGTGTTTACGTGCTAATCTTTCAAATTTAATTGTTGCATATATTACTATGCCCCCAAAATATTCCCTATATTTCTTAAAACGAACACTTAATTTTTTGTCTTGCCGTTAAAAGTAACATTAGCTATTAATTAACCTTCAAAATATATTTTCGACCTAGTCACGTTTTTGGCTGTTTCTCAAGGCTTTAATATGGTATGTTTATTTATTTTCTCCCATTTATGCAAATTAATAGTGATCTAACGAAAACTTCAAATATTTATTTAATATTTTTAGCAGCACAAAATGTACGTGTGCTTCGATTGTCCTTTTCGACTTTTAATTTTTTTATTTGCTTTTAAAAGGTAATATTTGTGTCAGAAGTCAGTCAAGGTGTTGTGCTGGATGGGCAGTCTTTACCCCAATGCAGTATCCGCACTAACAACATGGACTTGATGGTGGTTTACTTTGATTTTCAGTCAGTTTTCTTTTCTGTGTGCGGAGAGGTAATGTTGTTTCTTTTATTAAAATTTTCTCTGGAGAATTGGGGTTTGACTTTTTAGATATCATTTTTATTGTTGGGGACGCACCCTTACTGCCTAGAATAATGAACTATTCCATGACGTAACTTCTTTCCATGATGTCACTTCCGGATAACGAGGACCGGTTAACAAAGTCAGTCAGAGACGAACACGTGGAGAGTATGGTCATCACTAATTAGTCCAGCAATTGAGCAAAGATATGGCCCAATTTACATTTTTCATGAATTTTCGCTAATACATATTTATTTAACTGTTACTGTGTTCTCCTTCGTCAATTAGTCACATACTAACATCACAACGCTTATGTACGCGACGCCGGATTCTTCAATGTGGGTTTAATCCTTTTTGACGCTAATCACTCGTTAGAAGTCTTCTACCAACTTTTGTAGTGTCAGGACCAGCTATCGTTTTAATTTAGTTAAAACTTTGTGTCGAATTTCAGTCTTTTTAAAAATATACACACAAAACGAAAACTCGATAAAATGTCTTACTCGATAAAATTTCACCTTATTCCCATAGTAGAAATAAAATAAACTAAAATCAAATTCTTTTTGTCATATTACATTTTCTCTTTCGGAGAAAACAAAGAGGAAAAACTAAAACCGAAAAGTCACTTTTTTGTTCAACAACAACAAAAAATAAACTCACGGATTTTTAATTTATAACGCTTTACTCGTTGAACAATCTTATTATCTTGTCGCCAGTTGTTGTGACCCTAAGAAAGGATCATAAAGGAACACACGAACAACAGGTTTATGTAGAAAAGAATATATTGTACAAAAAATGATATAAAAAGAAGGTTGTCGGCATTTTCAAGTAAGACAGTCTGTAATTTCTCTTTGGGTCGCGATAATTCCCTTGTAGTGTTGTAAACTCAGGTTTTTTATAGCGATTAGAAAAATCCATTATGAGTTAATGAGTAAGTCCCCATAACAAAAATATAATGCAATATATATATATATATATATATATATATATATATATATATATATATATATATATATATATATATATATATATATAAACAATAGTAAAAAGAGAATATTAAATAATTTATTGTTCAAGGTTTTGAGAAGTAATTATTGCTTTTTCTGTACTCATTATTCCATTTTTTCGTAGTTATTTTTGTTGACAGTGTACCATTTTTTCTTTTTGTTGGATAAACCTTTCTTTAGTTTTCTATTGTGGTTGAATTAGTTGTTTTTTGTAGTCATTGTTGTTGTTGATAATTCTATATTGTAAATCTGTATGCCTTCTATGAAATTAGGGTCATTGTCACCAGATTTGTTGCGTCCCGGAAAAATCACTAAGGAAGATTCGGAGATGAAAAAAGGTATTTGTATTCACAAGACAAACTACATAAAGAGAATTATATTACTTAATGCCTATATGGCATACTACGAGTGACTCTGTAAGTGGTACTTCTCGGTATATTTATACTGTTAAGAGAATTCATATATTATCTATGGTAAAGTCCCCACAACTCTTACCCAAAAATGTAACTAATTCTCAAAGGAAGCAAAACGAACGCATATTTTTTATATATATAAGTGAAATTATCTCTCTGCTTGTGTGTATGTGCTTTTCCTTACCAAGAAACTCTGTCAATTTTCAGTCTATAGAATCGAGATTTGAAATAAGGGTATTGAGATTTGGGAAACTCTTTTTAATCGGGTTTAGGCCAGACATTTGGCTATCACAGGGCCAATGTTCAACGATTTGACCTTTGAAAACTCTACCAAACTCCTCCGCAAATATTGGGTCTAAACATTTGAAATTTTAAATGTAGGTTACTTGGACATGTATCTAACTTTATAATTTTATTTGAGCCCAAGACAATAAATGTTAAGGGTGCAAAATTGGGGTTAAAGCTTTAAAAATTGACCTCTGCGGGTTCTAACAAATTACTTAACCAATTTTTGGTCTAAACATTTAAAATGTTACATGAAGTGTATTCACATATAGGGACAGCTTTTTAATCAGTTTTACGCCGAAAATTTAGCTGCCAAAGGGTCAAAACTAAAAAAAAATTGACCTTTGCGATCTCTAGCAAACTATTCAGCAAAATTTGGGTTCAAACATTTGAAATTGACAAGAGTATTCAAACATGCATCAAGCTTTCTAATCAGCTTTTGGGCGAAAATTTGGCTACCAAGAAGTCAAAGTTGAAAGAGTTGATCTTTGCAGACTCTATGAAACTTCTCCGCCTATTTTGGTTCTCTAATCGTGAAATTTTAGATGTAGGTTACCTGAACATGAGTAAAAAATTTTAATACATGCATACATATGCACATAAGATAATGAACAGTATATAGACCCGAGCAAAGCTGGGATATATATATATATATATATATATATATATATATATATATATATATATATATATATATATATATATATATACAAAACTTTATTGAAATTCAAAGACTTACATATTTTCTTTTTTAAAACTCTTGTTTATTTCATTCTGGATTTCTTTATCACAGCCGTTTCGTTAATGGGATTGCAATTTTATGATTTTATATTTTCATAAAAATCACCTGTGTTACCAAATGTAATTTCCATTCGATGTTACCCAGAAAAAGATAATTTTGTACATGATAAATCTGGTGCGTTCCTTTGGAGAAAAGGAATTCCACGCCCACGTTGTTACAGGTCGGCCATTATATATATATATATATATATATATATATATATATATATATATATATATATATAAACACACACACACACACACACACACACACATATATATATATATATATATATAACTATTTGCCATTTTATAAAATGTTCACATCTACAATTATTTTTATTGTAATATTTGGTAAGTCAAGTACATATAACGTATAAAACATGCTGGAAATTATAATATATTCTATATGCATTAGTATATACAACGGCAAAAAAGTTAATGCAATTGTACTCATGCATGTGAATGCATTTCTTCCAAAACATCGATATATACACATGTGTATACGAAAGTTTTTATAAAATAATTTTGTTTTAAAATTTGGTTATTAAAAGAATTTTCTAAAATTTTCCGAAGCAGAATTAATTTAGAAACAAAATGTAAATGAATCGCTCTGAGAAAATAAAGCTTAAATGTAACGCTATCTACTTTATCAACTTAAAATTTTTATGCATTCGAAATTTATTAAATTGTCATATGTTTTTTTAATTATTCAAATCAGAGAATTGAAAAATAAGATCAACAAAAATAATCATGCATTTGTTAATTACTGTAAAGAAATTACTGTCATTTTTCTAAAATTTGGCAAGGTATATTTATTATTTTGTTGATAAATCTATTAGTATTTATTCGGGTCAAGTTATTTTCAAAATACAACAATTTGCTTAAATGTTTTAAGAGTTATAAAATAGGGTTTTAATTAACAACTTTTAATCATAGAGGTCAGTTAACGAAAGAATGGACGACGCTATATATATATATATATATATATATATATATATATATATATATATATATATATATATATATATAATGGCAATCATTCTTGACAAGGCGTAAAACCCTTTAATGTAAGTAGATAACAAGAATGAAAGATTAGTATCGCAAATATAAAGATACTTATTGACTTTAGTCTTGAAAAGACGAAAATTAAAGGTAGCGGGAAAACAGTCAGCAGGAAGAGACTTCCACAAGCTTGCGGTGGAAATAGACTATTTGAATAGGAAGCTCTATTACAATGAGGTGTAGAAACGGCGAATTATTGAAATCACTAGACCAGCAAGTCATGCGAGCTGAAAGAAAAAAAGTAGGGAATAAATAAGACAATCTGAAATACACATATAATAATATTTATAAAACAGAACTGAAACTAGAAACATCACGTCGTAGAGAGAGAAAGAGAGAGAGAAAGAGAGAGAGAGAGAGAGAAAGAGAGAGAGAGATTGCAGAGAAGAAGAACAGGTGGAGGCCAATTTAACTGCAGATACATTTTTGCATTTTGTCAGTAACCCTATAATATTTTATGCTTACACACATAATATTATAAGCTGATATAATATATTGTTTATAGTATTTACTTCAATAATGCTATCTCACGTGAGTAAAGCATGGAAAATTATATGGTAATTAAGTTACACGGATGCGTAAATATATTTTCATACTTTACTACACACACATATATATACATATATATATATGAAAATTAGTATGCGCGTGAGAATGCTTCTCAACCTATATAATCAACGTGTTTTTTACCTAAATATTTGAAATGTGACATATAGTGCATTCAGACACGTGGAAAACTTTTTAATTGGTTTTCATCCGAAAAAAAGTGGTTGCTAAGAAGATCAAAATTGAAAAATTCGTTTGTGAGGGTCATTGGATTTTTATCTGTTTGTTAATAGTTTTACAAATGCGCATAGGTGAATGGTTCACATGACATATGCCTTATGTTAAGAATAAGTGAGTTTGAAAACACTTTGTAAAGGTCGTGTCAAGCTGGACTAATGTTTATTGTACTTGACTCACTATCTTAAGGTTTTAGTTTCGATATCAAGTCGAATATTTTTCCACTTACAAGAAGTGAACTGTTTAGAAAAAACAGCTTGCACATGTTTCAGTTTTTTTCCGTTTCTACTACTACATTTCTTAAGGGAAAAAACATTACGTTTGATACCTATGGTATTTCTGTTTACAATAAGTAATAATTCTGCATTAATCAAAATATAATATTTATGCGTATTTTACGACCGGGTAATGCTGGGCGACCTGCTAGTGTATATATATATATATATATATATATATATATATATATAAAAGTGAACGTGTCTGTGTATCTGTGTGTCTGTGTGTCTGTGTACATTTCCCTACGCAATAACTCTGTCAATTTTAAGCCTACAGATTCAAAATTTAATATACAGGGTACTGAGATTTTTTTTTTTACACAGTGATCACCACTTATCAAGGCCCGGAAGCCACTCAGGGATAAGGGTTATTGCAAGTACATTACGTTAGTGTGGAGATTTGATGAAGTGTTTACTTAAGGGGGCGGTTCATTAGGAATTTGTAAATATTGGACTTGAAGACATCCAAGTTGTAGTCCGGAGGGAAGCAGGCAGACGGAACAGAGTTTCACAGGCGTGCAGTTCTAAGAAAGAAGCTTTGTTCATGGAATCCGCGTTTTGATTTAGGCACAGATATAGAGTGGGGGAAATTTTTCACAGTGGATTCAGCTAGACGGGTATTTTTCGTGAAAGATTGGCAAGGGGGGACCAGAGATTGGAGTTCAGATGAGCACCTGCCATGGAAATAACGATAAAACAAGGATAGACTCGCAACGTCTCTTCTGTGGGAGAGAGGTTGCAGGGTAGAGAAAAGGGCATCCCCCACTAAGTCACGAAGTCTATTTTGTACTCTGTCAAGGCAGGATAGGATGTTTTTAGATTTGGGAAAATCGATGTGATTGGTTTTCGGACAGAAATTTGGCGATTAAGGGGTCAAAGTTCAACGATTTGACCTTTGAGAACTCTACCAAACTCCTCCTACAATTTTGGGTCTAAACACGTATAATTTTAGATATAGGTTCCTTGGACATGGATCTAACTTAATAACTTGATTTGAGCCCAAAATAATAAATTTTAAGGGATCAAAAAAGGGGTCAAAGTTAAAAAAAATTGACCTCTGCGGTCTCTTCCAAATTACTCAGACAATTTCTGGGCTAAATATTTGAAATTTTACATAAAGAGTATTCAGAGATAAGGCAAGCTTTTTCATCGGTTTGGGTCGAAAATTTTTAGTTACCAATATATAAATGTATGTATGTATGTTTGCATGTTTGCCTAAAACGTTTAATAGAGGCGACGGATTTTACCAAGATCAGAATCGTTTTGAAGTCCGACCTTTCATACGACAAATATCGAAAAATTGGCTAAAAACATTAATATCTTCCCCTTCAACTAGTCACTTTTCTACGGGGGGGGGTCACTTTTTTCGCCGATATTTTTGAAAGTTATCCCCTCCTTTAGATTGTCTAGCCTTGATTTTAAAAAATGTCACTTCCGGTTTGGCGGTGGTCGTAACAGCATAGACGTTAGGTTTTTTTCCCGTTCTATCCTCCTTCGCGTTACGGGTTCGAGCCTACCTTTCTATTTCCACATTTATTTTTGTTCAAACAGTGTGTGTGTGTGTGTGTGTGTGTGTGTGTACACGAGGGGCGTTACAAAAGTTATGTCTCCTATAGTTTTATACTGCCTGAATAGATCAGGGGGAGTGCAAATTGGTTTGTCATGATAACAACTTATGCATTCATAACTTAGAAGTTTTGTCTTCCTATTGCTGATATTGATGGTACGAGACTCTAAGAAACTAAGAGCCATCATGGACCTCCGTCAGAAGCAGAGATGCATCATTGAATTCCTCAAAGCAAATAAATTGAACTGACCAACATTTATCGGCGTCTGTTGAACGTTTATGAAGCCAATGCAGTTGATGACATATGAGATGGGTACATCGATTACAAAATGAGTCACAAAGCACTCTCCAAGCTTTTACGATTGAGGCATCAACAGAGGTTTACAAAAATGCATTGAGAATAGTGGTTACTATGTAGAAAATTAAATTCTGGAACAAAAATTCTGATCGTTTTAATGGTACCATCCCGTCTTAGTCGCTGGTCAATGCTGTAGTTTTGTTAAAACAAAATAGGAGGCATTACTTTTGGAACGTCCCTTTTATGTTATGTTTCAGATCTCTGAATAGTCCGAATAAAAACTAAATAGCTATCCATGAGTAGGTCGCTGTCACTGCTTATTATTTAAATATTTATCGACGGAATAAATGTCCTGAAACTACTAGCGCCCTTAAAACTACTAGTAGCCGCTGCAAATCGGTTATGAAAACGCTAAAGTTTTCTATATCTAATTTATTAACGCCAAATTTGGTGAATAGAGGTTTAATTTTGTGAAGAGTGAGAAATAAAAATCAGAATACTGTTTGAATCATTATTAATTGTTCTTAAATTATCGCATACACATCTGATTGTCAATTTCTTACAAAGAACTTTGATAGGAATTCTACCCTTTTCGATCAAGGACACCAACTTCCAGAATTTCTCCCTATGACTAAAAATAATTTAAATGATATAGAAATATCTGCATAGGACTTTCCATAAACTTATAATGAAACTTGATAGGCGGATGGTAGTTTTGGTATTTTTACAATATGTTTTCGCTGTTGAGTTTTTGACGGCCAGTAATTTACGACTTGTGGCTGAAACATTATTACCACTATCACAGTATTGTATTTTTTTAAATTTATTTCCTATTTTCTAATAAATAAAGATTAAAATTATTAAATAATGCAGAAGTGGTTTTGTCAAGAAAACTCCAGCATCCGATTTCTTGATATAATGTTATTTCTAGCTATTTCGGAGATATGTTTCTCGTAGATTTTCATATATTTTCAGCTTGAGCTGATGTGCTCATTCAAAATTATCCTCAAATTTAACCGTTAATTAAAACTTTTTCAAACTAAAGGACCAAAAGACGATGATCCGTTTAATTTATTTCAGTTAGAAATACGAGCAAACGTTCTGTGGTGAATATGACGTGCTAGTCAGTGTAGCCATCAAACACTGATAATCTATATCTATAATATACGAAAATTTTAAACCATTTCCATTCTTTAACAAACTTAATCGTTCTACTGGTGACATTGGGAAATTTATTAAAAGTCTGAAAATCTTTGAAGCTTCAGCAACCATCTTCAGTACTTCATTGTATATCCACGTATGTCTTCTCAGACCATACTCTAACCCAGTGAAAATATATTTGAGGGTGGTAGTTTTTCCAACGGGTTTGTATAGATCGGATGTAGTTAATACACAAGTATGAAGGTTAACTGATTTTGTTAAGATATCGTAGACTGCCTGTATGAGAAAACTTAATTTTTAGATTCCATCTATTTAGAGTCGTGCTATTTGATTTCTCTGTTTGTGAACTTTCTTATTTGGTCAATGTATTATGTTTAATTAGACCGACACTGTGTCTCCCCAAAATGATGAAATTCTTCTGAAACTATTTTCTTTTGGTTTGCAGACTTTCTATTAATTCAGCTATGGATGGCGACCTGAATCTGCTATTCCACATGCTGCAATGTCAATTATTTATTTGAAGGGCCAACTCTGCATTTTTTACAATTTGTTCAGCCCTCTATTTTCGAGCAGTTGTTACAGATGATTAGACATTCTTCATTAATCACACAGCATTTGGAAAAGTCGCGCTTTCTCTAATTTTTTTCCCAAACAAGTAACGATAAACTGTAGAATGCCAGATTGGCCAGAAAGTTAGGCATCTCCAACTAATTTTTCAGAGACTCTCTTTTAAATGACAACGCATAAAGCTTCATTGGCTATGATAACTTCTGAATTAACCGTTATTTGTATTTGTTTAGTAGGTTACAGTTATCAATAGAGAGTAATCCATTCTTTAGCGAACACAGCTTTTGGCGATTTTTTCGTGATTACTGAGTATTTTTTTATTGACAGAACAACTATAATCATAGATAAACTGCAACATTTTAATAGCTTTATGTTATCATAATTTATATAAAGAGCATCCGTAGGCGAAAAAATAGTTGGTCCAAGTGTAACCTGGTTATATCATTCATAAACACCTTCATATAAGGAATATTTTTTTATTGGTGTTGTTCTCGGCATTATACGAGGCATGCAATAAATAATGCCTCTGACTCACTTCCCATAGCAGTAGAGAAACGAAACTTGCCACATAGGAACCATCCAGAGTTATGCATTTCTCCCATCGTTTGATGCAGCTCTGGAGACCGTTTTTGTAGAAAACCCCAGGTCGGTCCTCCAACCACGACGTGACTTCAGAAATCAAGGCTGCATCATCTGGGGAACGATTTGTGATGAAAGTAAAGATAATTTTCGCGAAAATATATTTTTTATATCAACTTTGTTTCCATTCGTATCCAAGAGTGACCAAAAATGATGTTTTCCTTACAAGGAGAAAATGTTGTATATATAATAATATAAATACACAAGAAATAAATGTTACCATAGTCAATAAAAGTTACTTTTATGGTAGAAAAGTTCATTGGTTTGTATTTTTAAGTAGTTTGTAAAAAAAAAAAAATTTTTTTAATTCACGAACCGGTTTAAAAAAATCAAAATGGCAGCGACTTTGAAATGGAGAGCCCCATTTTCAATTTGAAGGAGGGCGCCTGAGCATTCTGTGTTAAAAATTTAAAAGAGTTCCGTCAACGTAAGGAATATTTATAAAAATATTTTAATGTTTTCCGTTATTTTGTACTTGAGGAATATTCGATTATGGCATGGGTAGTTTATATAAAAATTCATTTAAGTAGCTATCGCCTCGAATTTCATTTTAATTTCGGTTCGCTGAAATTATTTCAAGTAAAGAGCATTAAAAATAATTAAAAAATAAAAACAAAACATGAACTAAACTTTTATTGACTATGGTAACATTTATTTCTTGTATATTTATTTTTTCGGCTAGTCGTTTGTTGGCTTTTCTGCTAAACACTCTTACTAAATAATATCGACAAAATATCGAAAACCAAAGAAACAAAAACGGTTTTGAAAAATAAGGAAGCTTGACTTACTTTAGTAAAATAATCCGAAACAACAAAATGGGATATTAAAATATAAACACGTAATTACTTTAGTTTTTAAAGCAAAGAATCGATATAAATATTAATAAGAAGAAAATGGCGCCCTTTTCAAGCAGAACAGCATCGTTTCAGTTTTACAGTATTGAACGGTGTAGTATTGCGCCGTCGGATTCAGGGGTGTACTACTGTAATGTAAAGAACACGCAGAAAGAGTTGTAATCAACTGAATTCCTTCTAGTACACTGACAAAAAAAGCTTAAACAGATATATAAATAAAAATAAAAAGTTTATGTAAATGTTTTTAAAAAGACACGTAATCACGTGAGCAGGATTTTTTCCTTCTTTTGACACAATAACAAGTAACGTTCTTATTTTTTATTATTTATCTATTTATCTATTTTCTAAAGAGTGCCACATGCAAGTGGAGAAGGAAAAAAACAGAGTTATGCAAAATTTGTGTCGAGAATTGTCTAAAGTTCCGACTTTTTTTTTTGGCTTTTACTTTAATAATAACGTGAATTTATGAGGTGAATTTATTCGACACAATATGATTCAACTCAAAAAATAAATAAAAGCTAACGTGAATTAAGATTAATGTTAAGGTGTTATTGTGGATCCTCACCCTTTTTAAAATCCTTGCTAAACTTTGTGACATATTTACATTTTGTGGAGGTCAGGCGCGAACGAATACCCAATAATTTTATTATACCATATTTCTTCAAACTGAAAAATAATTATCAAAGTATACTTACGCAAATAGATATGTAAAGTCTTTGTTAAAGTTTGTGCCATATTTCCATGGAGTACAGGCGCGAAAGCAGACCCCACAATTTTATTATACCATCCCTATTTAAGTTGAAACATACTTATCAAAGTATTCTTATGTACATCTATATCAAAAAATCCTTGTAAACGTTTTTTTTTTTAATTTTTTTATTTCCATACTTTGGGACCCAGGCGCGAACGCAGACCCCACAATTTTTATGAACCACCGTTCTGCCAGATGAAACATACCCATTCCTGATCCTCGATACATCTTCTATCATTATATGTAATCAGTTTTTTAAAATAGCCTACTATATAGGAGTCTATTCGTGACCACACACACACATACACACACACACACTAACGGACGTTCAGCTTTATATATTATATATATATATATATATATATATATATATATATATATATATATATATATATATAGTTACATCACAGGGACGCTTTGTAAATATTTTTGCATATAATACATTTGATAATTAATTAAAAATGCAATATTTAAAAAAATATATAAGATTGTTTATTATTAAAATTATCTTTGGCATCTTGGTGTACATTTTCACAATGGTCATCGCTTATCAAAGAAATTATATTTACATTTATTTTTTTGTATGTTCATTTAATTAGAAACGTAACCACTTGATAATAAACTCTCTAATGAAATTTCGTCAGTTATCCGATGAATAATTAAATATTTTATATCAAACTGATATTATTGAAAACTTATCTTGTATTAATAAATTAACCCGACGTTACCTGTGTGTGAAATATGGTTTATCTTACTAATAATAAGGTTAGTGATTATTATATTTTTATTAATAAGTTACTAATTATAAAAGTCCAGACTAACTTCAGGATGAGAATTTAAGAGGGTGTCAATTGAGCGATAAACAATACCATAAGAGGATTGAAATTTGTGGGTGGAATGGTTTGCATTTGATTATCCAAGAGTATGGGTCAACAAGTATTGGTTGATATTGAATTTGATGATTACCATGCTATAGTCAGTTGGAAAGCCGTCTTGTATTTTGTTCCACATATAGAATTTTTTGTGAAATACACTTTTTCAAATAGAAGTTATGTTTAGTTTTATGCAGCAAATAAAAAACTATATACTGTAGTTATGTCTAGACAAGTTCCTCTTATGATTTTTTATAGATGAACCAGAGATTGCATCTCTATCGAACAGATCATGAAAATAACGATAGAGTAAAGAAATACTAGAAACGTCTCTTCTGCGAGAAAGTGGCTGTAGGAAAGAGAAGAGATAATCTCCCTCTAGATTTGGAAGTCAATTTTTCAGCAATACGCGATCTGGCTATAATACAGGTAGCGGAATGTATCACAGATGAAGCTCTTTCTGGAAAAAATTGATGAAATAAAGAAAACACTGTGTAAGTAACGTAAGGACCAAAATACATGCACACTTACAGACACAATACTTGAACTTTATAATTGTAATAACGCTTTCAAGATCGAACTGAAAATACATATTCAAATCATTGGTTACCATGAATGTCTGAATATGTAGTAAAATAAAATAATATAGTTTTATTTGTTATTAATTGTAAAATAGAAGTTTATATCAAAGCTTAATAAATAAACATGCATGCACACATACGCGAAGAATTTAAACAGCAATTTTATAATAATGGCTTTTTAAATAAAGGTTATCCTCACAGATACCGGTTATTTCGACAATTACGAGTTAAGTAATAGATTATGTATTCATCCGCAAATATTTTACTATATAGGGAAATTAATGGAAACCAAAAGAAAATTGTGTATTTTCGGTTTGTATATTCGCCAGTAGGTGGAGGTGTTGGATTATATAGCAAGGACACTGAAAACGCATTGAAGATAAGATAAATTGTTTTTCATATCAGAATATAGATATCTTAAAAATAGCGAGATTTCTAAATATCTAATAAAATAAAATGAAATATTTTTTACACATAAAAAATATACATTATATAATAAGTTTTCTGGAGTTTAAACAGTGTTGATAAAAATCCGGTGATTTGAGTGACAGGAACAGTATATGTGACTTTGCGAGTGAAATTTCTCTCTTTTTCTCGTTTTATATAAAAAATAAAACAAAATATTACACGACTAAATAGGTAAAGCGATAAAAATTACGGGATATTTTAGGGCGAAAATGTTTAACGAAATATATTTTTATGGAATTTTCGTGGGGAAAATTTGACTTTATATGTAAATATCAGTCAAATGTTATGAATTTATTTAATTATAGAAATTTACAAATACAACCTCGTACCCAAATTGGAAAATGAACAGTTATAATGCTGGTAGTGGATAGTCTGTACAACTGTAATGACACATGACTAAACTCATTAATTCAAAAATAATAAAAAAACTGGAAAGTACAGTCCAAATGATTAATATAAACAAGTTTCAAATTATAAAATATGTGCGTCCGCATACAAGAATTATTATTTTTAATACGTGTCCTTTAATTCTGCGCATTCATTAATAAAGCACTATTTCAAACTTTTACGTGCCATTAACGACGTCATAGACATATTGCATAAATGTTAGCTAAAACCAACGTTTTATTTAAAACTTTATCATGATTGACTCATCATCTGACAGTTCATCTTATAGCGACATTTTCGCATATTTAAAGAAATGATAGCAATCAAACTAGAAAAGGAGAAAATTGTGTATTTATACAATGAAATCCATGCATTCATATTATGCTAATGCTGCCTGTCAGTACATTTCGTCTGAAATCTGAAATACAGATGATTAACAATCCTTTTGGTTTTATATTTAGAATTACTTATAGTAATATCAAGCTTACAGATCCAAGAATATGAAAGTAATAAATTGATGTTTGATGATAACGCCAACAACATTTTAACCGGTATAATTCAGTTTAACTTTGCGTAAATAATGGTGAAAGAAAATAGCAATAGATATCTAAATATAATTCTATGAACTGTTTACGTGTTTCATGGCGAGCCTATTACTCTGTTAACTGATAAGATTTCTTTGATGCAAGTCTCTTGTGGGAATTATACATAACCTGTTTTACTTAAAACCTCTCTGGGTTCCAACAAATAACACAAAAAACTAATAGATGTAAAATACAGGTTTGTGCTTCACATATTCTCACGCATCTGTGCGCGTCGATATCAGGACGCGCAGTAGCTTGACGGCACAAAAAAGCCAGTTATTCTATAACTGTACACGTGGTCTTCTTTTTTGAATGGGCCTAAATTTGACTGTTGCGTCAATGTTGTCGAATGAGCATTGGCTAACTCCTTTTCTATATTGAGTTCGAATGTGTTTTTGGTATAAAATCATTTGCGCAGTCCCAGGAGATTTTTGTCATTGTCCGGTTCATATGATTCATTTAAAATTGCAGGATAACGAAGAAAACAGATTTCTACACAAGTTTTTAATTGATTCATACATTTATTTATTTTTTTTATTTATGTCAATTGTTTATATACATATACATTTGTGCTATATTCCTGCGTAAAACATAATATAATTCTACTACAAATATTGAATTTAAGAAAACAATTGTAAATTTAAATACTATAAATCATTATTAAGAAATTTAAAACTGCATAAACATGCAAAGTAAAAGCAATTTTTCAAATTAAATACTAAAATTATCTAAGATAAATAAAACTTAATGTTGAGGAAATTTTCATTAAGCATTATTTATTAGATATTCTCTTGAATAAAAATTATAAATTGTTCGAGATGAAGAGGGCGTGTGTTCAATATAAAATACAAATCTATGATTGACTTAACGTAATATTTTATCTAAAATAATCTTAATTTCGCCTGTTGGAAAGACGCAAAGTTACGCAATAAGTGGTTGTACGACGATTCGTACTCCATGCAATCCTAGAATTGATAAAAGTGATTAAATAATTACAGAAACGCAAGAAGAAACTAAGAAGCTTTTTGTTAAATTGGGTTGATAAATAAATTTTCTAAAATAACGTAGTTCTCATTTTATGCCAAATAGATGCTAAAGGCAACAAACTTGTGCCAGGGTTAACAAAAATTGCAATTACGAATCAGGATTTTAGAAATGATTTCTTGAATTTACTAAACAATAAAAGTATCAAATTATATTTTACAGCTTAACTCGGTGTTCCTTATCTACAAACATTGCAAATTTATAATCTTTTAAACAAATTAAAAGTATTTAAATGACTATATATAATCATCATGATTATAAAATTTATTACTTAATGAATAGTTAAGACTGTAAAACTTTATTTTGTATTGAAAATATTGACGCTTTGGATGGTAACTTTTATAGTATAGTAGTATTCAATCGCATTCATATAACTTTGATAAAAACCTGAAGTAATATTTAGCAAAGCATACTAAAAAGTTGTCTAAATGTCTGCACTATTTTATTTACCAAAATATTCCTCCCAACTTACTGGCTATTCGTATCAGGTTTGGCAGCGTAGATGATTGAATATTTCAAACAGCTCAACTTATTTACATCATTGATTGTTAAGAAACCTTTCGAACCACCGACATCCATAACTAATAACTCCCTATCAAAAAGGTTTCCTTCAAATTCCTCGGCTTAACATTCATAGGAAATATGAACTGGAACATTGAGGAAATTGCGAAGGCTGCTGAAAAGAAACTAGGCTCCCTCTCTTGTACTAGAAAACCACACTTATAGTATCCTGTACCTCTACGTACAAGGCCACTATTCACCCATGCATCGAGTATTATTGCCACATCTGGGCTGGTGCATCTACCACTAGCCCCCTCCTCCTTGAATAGGGCCCCAAAAGGGTCTTCAATCTAATAGGCCCCACTTTGTTAACTAAGCTCCAACTCCTGTCCCATCGCCGCAATGTTGCATCCCCGTGCTTGTTTTACAAGTATTTTAATGGAATATGCTCTGATGAACTCATTGCATCTGTGCCCCCTCAACGTACATATTCCCGACAAACCTGCTTAGAACACCCCTTCACTGTTGAGATCCCTACATGTCAGAAAGTCTTCTACTGTAATAGCTTCTTCTCTAGAACGGCTAGATTTTGGAATTCCCTTCCTGCTACCTGCTTCCCAAACTGTAATGATATGCAAAAGTTAAAATTCAATATAAACCGACATCTTTATCTTTCCTAGGCATGGTCCCAATTAGTAGCCCCTTACATCCAAGTGGCAATATGCCTTGTTGGAGTGAAGGTGAGTAAAAAAAAAATGACTAATAAATAAATAAATAGCTTTTCTTAATATAGTACTTGTATTCAAATACGTCTATGCTTTAAAAAAGAACTTATGCCATTAAGTTAATTTATTTTATGCTGAATCGACGCAACATTACACATATCTCATTTTGTTTAATCTATTATCGCCCTTGTTTGTACTTGTTAATTTAAGTATCTGTTAAGAATAGATGGTATTCAGTAAGTTGGTTGCAACAATTTAAAGCAGGGGTTTTCAGTAAGAAGTGATGCCACATACACATCAAAGGAGAATTATCTGCTGTTATAATGGAAAATTTCCACTAATAAAAAATATCCGTTTACTTTACTGCAACTTTCATGTCATGATAGACATTTATAAGTATTTCAGCATTATTTGAGGACATTTAATTTAATCATGTCAAATTAACGATTCTCATACATGCACGTATGCAGTTCTAAAGTCAAGCAAAATATATCTTCTATAAATAATGTTTTGTTAAACATTCTGCGGTTAATTAAACGCTCTTTTTAAATAATAATAATAATAATAATAATAATAATAATAATAATAATAATGTTCAGCAGATAACGCATTCAATTACAATAAATTACATTGATACATTCAAACATTAATGAGTGCATATTTTTTGGAATATATATTTTATTTGCCAGTTGATATTATTGATTTTGATGTTCGTAAACATAAAAAAATTTAGAGCGTCATTTGGTATAATTTATTATAATATATGTACTAAAAACGGCTAGGTAATGACTATTGCACAATTTAAGAACATACGTTTGTACACATCGGCATCTGAATACAACAAAAATCTAATTGATTTTATTTTGACACGTAAGCTCTCAACAATGTTACGTTTATTAAATTGGGCAACATTCAACATTACAGAAATTGAAGACCATGAGATGCTTAGCCTTAAATTTTAATTTTTATATAATTTTTAGTTGACTTTACAACTGTTTGCATTTGGTACTATGTCCATCGCGCAAAAATCGTATTTCTCTATAATAACCGATTTAACTGCAAATTATGATCTAAATTTGAATGTGAATACCTCAACTTATTTCTAATCTCATATTTGTAATTATTTCGAAAAGCACACGTAAAAGCATGAACCAATCGGGTACTAATATTATATATCTAGAAATGAAAAGTAAAAGTGGCAAAAGAAGAGGCAAATCCCAGAAAAGATGGCGTAATAATATATGTTTTGAGGCTTCTGAATCAATTAATCATCTAAACAAACTAGTGAACGAATTATTACATGATAGTGTATTCTGCTTTATGAGTAAAACGCGTTTGGTGATTAACTAATTAGTGGCCGAATTAAGTGAACACGTTCAGATGTAAATCCAGAATTTTTGAGCATCCCATTAATGGGACGCTGGCGGGTAATGGATTAAGTTTTGCATGCGAACTTATATTGGTATGTCTGTTCCAAATGCAAAAATTAAGAAGTACAAGGCAACTATTTTAAACACAGACCAGTTTTATTCATACAAATTCAATAAGCAAAATGCGTAGGTTATTTGATAGTATCTGTCATTTATTTACATATTGTTTGTTTGTGAAAGCTCTTAAATAATCATTCTTAATAAGCCAGCTCATGAAGATGTTTCGAACTTAGCAGTGTCAAATCATTTCCTAGAAGTAGTAGTATAGGGATATTTTTAATAACGAAATTGCCGGTTCATTTCGTTTTTCTTCTTCGTGATTAAAATTATAACATGATTATAAATGTTTCTGGCAACCGTACAGTATTTTATTAAATAAAACTTTAAAATGATCAGCATTAATCATTTAATATGTACTAGTTATGGGGAACTCGTTTAATATCATTATTTATTAAGCTAAACCTATTGCGTTACAAAGCTATATGCGCGCCATAAATAGTAATGATAGTCTACCTGATAAGCATAGTAGGGCATAAAAATAAACTTATATTTTGAAACATATACTCGCCTTTTAGGTAAAGTGGGTGATCGAGATGATATTTCGATATTATTTTTTTTATTTTCAGTATGTGGATTAGGTGTTGTATGTGCATGCAAAGAGAAACATTCGATTTGAAACAGTGACTATGTAAAACATAGATTATTTCATATGATATATCCTTCGTAGAAAGATAGTCATTTTTATAATATACAGGGTGGACCGATAAAATTGTCGCCCTAGAAAAGACAACATAATTTTATTTCCGTTTGATAAAAACCGGTTTTTCTTCTTTTTATTGCAGACCATCTACTAGTTGGCCAATTGTGTACAAATCACAAGAGCGATAGAAGCCTTCTATCATGTCTGAAAGTGATACAATGTTCAATGAGCGAGATCGGAGATGCGCCATCTCACATCTTCAAAGTCGGCTTGAAAGTCAATACCAAAGTGTACTTGGATATACTGAGGAGTGTTGTGATGCCCTGGTGCAATCAGGTGGGCGCTGGCATACCCTGGGTGTGGCAACAGGACCCCGGCCAACTTCTCTCACTGGCGCTTCTCCTCCCCCCGACCTGAAACCCGCTAGACACTTCGTTTGAGCATATGTATAGAACATCACCAACATGACTTCCCACAATACCAACGCCAGCGTGATCGCCGCCATCCGCCGAGTATTCACCGAGCTTCCTCTGGCGCTTGTGGAAAAGGTATGCTCCCACTTCCGGACCTGTATCGATGCGATAAAGAGAATGAAGGTGACTACATTGAATGAATGTCAGCTGTACTACATAATCAAGTCACCTGAATTGATTATTTCAATAAAAGTTTTTAAATAAAGCTGTAGTGTTGTTTTCTTTAGGGCGACAAATTTATCGTTCCACCTCATATTATTTCCCCTTAAAAACTTTACATAAATAAGCTTTAATATAACTCCTCGACATCGTCTCAATTGATCACTCGAAGACGAAAACGAATTGTATTATTACAAAGGAATGTTGCGTATAAAGCGATATAGAAAGTATTGAAGACAGAAAATTACGCGCTTTTAATTCTAACCGGGTATACTATTGGCAGAAAGATGATATATTTCTAATTATTTTTTTAAGTCAATTACTCTCTTACATTCTCAAGATGCAAATACGTATATGTCGCCTTTTCCTCAATGTAGTGCAAAATCATAGAAAACACAAGGACGGAACCTGCGTTCAGAGAATAAAGAAAAAAGA
>NW_027633638.1:0-35949 GCF_053919585.1 Euprymna scolopes | reverse complement strand
CCAGCAGGTTTGAGCCAAATGTTCAAAATATTATGTTTTTGGTTGAAATATTTTTAGCACTTTTCATTGGCTGAATATATTGTTTTCTATTTTATTCGATTTTGGAGGTGATTTCGTACAAAATGTGGAACTCCTTTTTTGTCTCTTCTTGAGAAAAATTATTCAAATTATAGGTTAGACTGCTCATAACTATAAACGCCATAAATACATTTGTGTATGGCTTATTATTAGACTCGTGCTTAGTAAAAACGAATATAATTATAGGTTATTTACAGCATGCATAAGTATGAAAGTCTGATTTCCATAAAGAGATTAATAAATACACTCATTATTTATGAATTAGAGCGGATAAGAATAGGTTTCTATCAATGACTTGCAAGTATGCCATTTTATGTGTTAGGAAGACATTTAGCAGCCTGGAATAACATAATTATTTCTGCAGAAAACAAGGCCGGATTAAAAGGTCAGAAACAATCACAAATAAAACATCGAGTTGTTAGAAGAACGATAGAAGGAATTTCCTTTATTGTCAAATGGAAAGAGTCAGTTGATTTAATACATTTTTTATATTTCATTTTGATAGTATTGTTTGTATTATTTAGATCCTTCGGACTACTGTTTTGAGTTTTATTTTCGCAGCATTTCGGTCGATATAACCTTCAACCTTCTTCAGGTGTTTCATGCCGAACTCGGGAGTTTTTCTGTCGGACTCGGGAATTTGCACAAATTTCTAATGAAACCCGTAATTTAATCCACGAGGGTAGCATGTTCTCATTCCGTCAACCATGACTGAGCAGAAGTTCTAACTAATTCGCTATTGTGCTTTGAGTGCCACCAGCACTGAGGATTGTACCTTCACCCTCCAGAACTTACAACTGAATTTTATCAAATACTTTATCGCTAGGCCACGGGCCGTTACAGACAGAACGAGAGCATGCTACTACACTCGTCGATTAAATGAAGGGCGATGTTCAAAATTCTGTGCAGATTCCCAAGTTCGACAAGATACACATGAAGAAGGTCGGAGGTTACATTGACTGAAACGCTGTGATAAAAACACTCAAGATGAGAATAGCAGTCTGAAGAATTCAAATAATATGAGGTATCACATATATTATACATTTTAAAATTATTTTCAATTCATATAAATAATGGTAACATCATTGTTTTAATAATTTTGATAATTCATATTACTCACCTTACTTTATATAAATGGCAATTTATTTAATGCATGAATTAATAAAGCACGAGTTCATAGACATTTACCTACAACTTCAAATTCTTTATTTCTTTTAACTTTTTTGAAAAAGAGAACTTGAAAGCCTACTAGACACTGTCCTCGAGTGTCTAAGGTCTCTCTGTAAAGGGGTTTGTCAGAACAACCTGGTATGAGGATACTTTTTCCATAGAAGTAAACCCTGACCAAATATTCAAAATCACATAGTATTCGCTGCCCAAATAAGATCTCCTCACTATGGCTAACCCACATTAGTTTTTACGAGGAAGGGTACACCTTCTCCAAGTGATGTTACCTCAAGTAATAGCACAAAGCTGGGTACTCCACCAGACTAGATAAATTCTTGTCCTGGAATCCAGTAAGACCAAGAGACCAAAATGAAAGATATACTACAATGTATAAAAATTGTTAATTGGAGAGAGGGAAATTATGTTTTCAATTTCTTTACCAATTAAGTGTTTGAGAGATAAAGAACTTAAATGGAACATTCGAATATCTATGTGTCTCATATAAAGTTCAAGTGTTAGCCCTAGGTTGTGAGCCCCTTGATTTCTGAGAACTTCGACTGAAGTAAAATAAAACGAAAAAACATGATTAATGGTAGGTCAAAGAGTGAGTACATCTTTTTGGGACACCCTGGAGATTTAAATAGATAGTTTTTTTTATCGGTTAGTCTTTTTTTTTTTTTAATTTTCTTTCTTTTTTTTGTTAAACATTGCAAATTTCACGTTTAACAAGTGAATTGTAAAGTGAGAGACAAGGTCTGGCATAAAAAGCTTTTCATGGAAATCATATGTATCTTAGGTATTCCTGGACGAATACTTAATATAATCAAATCCTGCCTAGACAAGAGAAAAATCCGGGTTGTCCTCAACAACATATTAATGCAGGTGTGTTTCAGGTGTCGATCCTTGGACCTTTATTATTCTTTATATTCATAAATGACCTCCCTGATTAAATTGTATCCGAGATGTGTTTATTTGCTGATGACACCACACTCTATAATAGACATGAGGGAAAAAACGAATGCACACATATCCAAGTCAATAACAAAAATCCTAGAAAACAACTTTCACTTTGTCGTGGAATGGGGCCATAATTGGATGTTAACATTTTAATTGGATGTTAACATAATTGGATGTTAACATTTTAATTGGATGTTAACATTTTAATTGGATGTTAACATAATTGGATGTTAACATTTTAATTGGATGTTAACATTTTATACTACTAAGACCCAGCTTCTTTCTCTTTAGCAACTGCACAACACCTTCTCAACCACTGATTGTCATGACAAATAACACCCTACCTGAGAGCTCTTCTTTGAAACTCCTCGGCTTAACATTCACAAACAACATGAATTGGAACGAATATATTGAGGACATTGCTAAGAAGACTGCAAAGAAGAGAGGCCCCCTCAACCGTTCTAGAAAATTACTCACACCAAAGAGTAACCTATATTTTTAAATAGCCACAGTTCGCCCATGTATGGAGAATTTTTGCCACATCTGGGCTGGTGCATCTACCACTAGTTTCTCCCTTGCAGACAGGGTAAAAAAAAAAGCGTCTCAAATTTGATAAGTCTCATGCTATCGGCCAAGCGTTAATCATTGTCCCATCGCTGCAATGTTACATCCTTGTGCCTGTTTTACAAGTACTTTTACTGATGAACTAATCTGTGTCCCCTCGAAGTACATCCACCCGATTAACCTGACAAGCAGCAAAATCCCACCCCTTCATTGTTAAGGTTCCTGGATGCTGAAAAGCCTTCTATTCTTCCCTCAGACTGCTCTATTTTGAAAGCCCCTACCTGTTTCCTGCTTCCCTGACTGCATTAATCTGTAAAAGTTTAAATGCTATGTAAACAGAATTACGCTGCTCAACTCCCCACAAGCCTCTTTTGGACACAATGTTTCAAGTGACAATGTGCTTTGTGAAAAAGAGTAAAAATAAACAAAGGAAGAGAAACACTGCATGTAGTTCTTTATTTTAAGAAATTATTTAAGGGCAATTTAAAATATCCCAGCATGCAATTCGGTTTCTCATTCTAACTATTCTCTTAACAATTTTATATAAATTGGAAAAAGTTTATTTTTCATCATTTTGGAACGATTTAACTATAATAATAAGTTTGGGTTCTCTCATTTTTCAATGACAATGCGGAAGAAAACTGAAAATATACATATTTATTGCTTTTTTTTATAATATCTACATTTCACATCTGAAAGATTTAAAATTGATTAATAAGCTAATTTTCACTGGTAATATGTGACACAAAATAAAAATATAAATACTCCTGGCTACGTCAAATCTGCCCTGTCTTGTTCTTAGTCACTTTCGAAAGAACAAATATTTAAAAAAAAAAAACTGTTCATATTCTGTTTGACGCATTGCTGAAAAAGAATATATCAGAGTTGTGGATATGTCTTGTGTAGTTTCTGATCTTTTTAGTGGACACACACATATTGACAGACGAGTAATTTTTATATAATTGAAAATGGAAATTTTTTTTACTGTTACTTACCTGCCATGATCACTACTGTTGCTGCTGACACTCGCAGGGGTTGCTTCCCCTTTCGGAGATATTTTACAGCATTTGGAATGCAGGCAGTTTTTATCACAGGAGATGTCACATTTGTGATTGCGAGACTTGACTCGTTTCTCCTGGTATTCAATCAAGTGTTGAACGATTGCTTCAACTGTGTCTTGGATCTTTGAAGAAAGAAAAAAAAAAAAAAATAACAGAAAAATCCAAATGAAGAAAAAAATGGGTGAAGTTAGATTAGAAAAAAAAAAGAGCATTTTCTCCTTTTTTTTTAAACAAAAATCTGATAAAAAAAAAGTTTTCTTTTATTATTTGCGAAGTAAATCATATTCTTTCTTTGAAATTTTTGGTGATTATCAGTTGATTTTTTTATATTAAGTAATTAAGGTATACTTTGACACTGCGTTTCAAGTAATAAAAACAAGAGCACATTCTTGCAGAAGCAACCATTCAATCAATACGTTTAGTGATGAAAATAATATTTTAAGTTTTAGCGTTACAAACAAGCAAAAATGCTTTTGCTATTTCGTGACCTACAATGCACTAAACATTGATGTTATTGTTTTATTGCCGTTTTTCCTTTGCAAAATTCAATCATGTTCTACAATGCAAAAGACAAAAATAACAATTTTTCTCTACAAAACAACCAAACCAAACCAAACCAAACACCATGAATTAATATTTAAAGATATAAAGAATTTGAAGCATAAAACATTTTGCCCAAATGATTGAACAAGAAAAGGGTTGAAATCAGCCAAACCAAATCAACCAAACCAAACCCTATGAATAAATATTTAAAAATATGAACAACTTGAAGCATAAAACTGTTCTTTTTCCAAAATTACTAGATTCGACATTAAATAACCTTAAAAGAGTTGATATGCCGTCAGATAAAAGAAGACAATTTCTATTTTGAACTTAAGCACAACAGCCACTGAAAATATTATCTCAGATTATGCCTGACCACAGAAAATTTCAAATTTAAGCATGACTAACCAAATAAATTGCTATTTCCAAAATAAATGCGACAGACTAAGAAAAGAAGATGCTAGAGACAGACTACTATAAGACATCACTTTCCACAAGTTTAAGCAATATCTCGCCTCATTCCTTCCTTTGTTCAATTGTAAACATAAATTAGTAGCTACTGCAATTTCATTGTATGTTGAATTTGTGTCCCAAATGCGCTACAAAATGAATATGTACATTAAGAATTGGCGAATCATCATAAAAGTTATACCTGCATTGTATCCAGGTTCAATTGGTGTAAGTTGTAGTACTATATATTTTTTTTCATTGAAATTGCTCCAGACAAGGCATTAAGCTATCTGATATGAGGAGCTTAAAACAATACTAGTTCAAGGTCAGACTAATCAATGATAAACGTTATATGGCTAGAGTTCACTGCCTGTCAGATAAATGGCCACGGTGATGGTCCGATTTCTGTCGGACTGATTGTCGACGATGTACTTTCGATGTTTAGTGAAGCAAAAAAGAAAAATAAATACACAAAAGAAAAACAATTTTCATCTGTGAAACAACTAGATCAAACACCATGAATAAATAATTGAAAACAGAAAGAACTTGAAACAGAAAATCTCTTGCTAAAACGACTCAACCCGAAAAAAGTTTATATGCCACAAAACAAAACAACCAAATACCATAAATAAATCTTTGAAGATATAATAAATTTGAAGCATAAATGCTTTTTCAAAAATTATTAGATTCGACATCAAATAACGAAAAGGCATTATATGTCTTAAAACAATACAAACCAAACCAAACACCATGCGTAAATATTTCAAAATATAAAGAATATGAAATATAAAATCTTTTCCCAAAATTAATAGATTCAGCATTAAATAACCTTAAATAGTTGATATGCCATAAAAAAACAAACAAACAAACAAACAAAATAACTATTTGAAAATATAAAGAATTTGAGACATAAAAACTTTTACCAAAATTACTGGATTCGGCATTAAATAACCTGAAAAGGGTTGATATGCCGTAAAACGAAACAACCAAATCAAGCAAACCTATTATGTACCTGAATAAGAATGAGAGTACAAATATAAATTCGTCTAATAAGAAACAATGGATATTGGTGGTCACAAGGACATTGATGATAAATGTTTCACATCATGCAAATTAGATTTAAGGGATGATTTCCATGTTTATATAACCAACATGAAAAGGCACAGGATAACTAAATATTATTTGGTTCTACGGATATTTCAGTGTAATTCAATTAGACCGAAAGAAAATTAGTTGCTTATTCAGAGCAACTGAATACAGCATGCAAATAGTAGGAAGATGTAAGCTAACAGTAAAACTGCATTATTTCTGGGGAAATTACTGAAACTTTGCAAATGTGTATTTATATATCACTCGCCCAAAAACGGCAGCCATGACACATCTGGTATTTCAACGAAAATTTATGCCAAATTTAATGAAACTCTATTCAATAGTTTGGAAGCCTATAAGTGACAAAAACAACAAAAAAAAAACAACAAAAAAACAAAACAAAAAAACAAAACAAAAACGAAACAAAAGCAAAGATTCTTAATTATATAAAGTCGATGCAAAAGTTTTAGCCGATTTGTGAAAGGGGTGTTTTAAACGATTGTAATTTATTTTATGGGCATTGTTATTACCTGAACAGATCACAATGATTAATCTATAACTTTTTCTTTCAGATTATTAAAGCATCATTTATATTTTTCTGCAGTATTCTCCCTCGTGTTGTCCAGAAAACGACCTTTATTAATCAACAGGAATGGATTCATTTTCCATCATAATAATGTTCATCTGCACACAGCACGACTTATCAAAGATCTTCTAGGAAAATTTCGTTGGAAAATCTTGCCTCATCTTGTATATTCTCCTGATCTAGCTCCCTCTTATTATTGTTACCACGGACATTTCTATAAAATAATAATTAAAAAAAAAATCAATAAAACAGTTTAAAATGTGTTCTCAAGTATTCTAGGCAGTCCTAATAATCAAATCACAAAAGTTTTTAATTCACGAAATAGTTTAAAAGCCAGAGTATAGTAATAGAAATTTTAAAAGGATCTAGAAGTTTTAGAATGATCTAGAAGGCCCCAGAGGATTCTGTAATAACCTAAAATGGATTAGGGTGACATATAAATAGGTTATGGAAAGGAAAACAGATCAGTTATCAGCTTCTATCCGCTGAAGTAACTCCGGTCTCTGATTCATGGATAAGTCCAGTCGAAAGAATGCAAAACACAAAAAGGAAAATACATCCCCTCAACTAGGCACCGCCAAAACGGGGGGGGGGGGGAGGTCAGTACTTTTTGACAGACCGTCTTTTTAAAAATCTACCAAAAATCAGGTAATTATCCGATCAATACGAAATTTTCAGCGATTATTAAGAGAAGAATGAACTTTATAACAGTGTACTTATTTTTCATAAACGATATTTATATATATATATGTTTTTTTGCTTACAAAACCCCCCTTGTTTTGAAGTGGGAACAAATATGCTTAAAATAATCATCTGAAACTGAACAAAACATATTGTGTTGTTGTAAGGGACAGAATTATAGATTAAAAAAAAAAAAAAATTGTTTGCATACCTTATTTTGACGTCTGAATATCAGAACTTCGATTGTGTTTAATTATCCCGCTTTTGAGTTTTGAAGTGTGAAATTCGGTGAATATGTTAAGTAAAATAATTAATTTAAGTTAAGCAAAACAAAAAAAAATTTTTTTAATATTTATACGAAAAAAGCCATTTTAAAATTTTTGATAAATAAATTAACAATTTTTTTTTAGCGAGCCGAATAATGCATGACCATTATTAAACAGGGCATGCTTTGAATAATCGATACAAAAAAAAAATTCGATAAATATTGTGCCATTTGTGTTAAAAATAGCATCATTTTTTTCGATCCCGTTTGAAAACGTTTGCCGCCTTTCGACTACGGTGGACCAAACGCGCTGAAATAATTTTTTTTTATTCTGCTTTAAATTGCCCCCCCCCCCATTTTGGGGAGCCTGGCCCCCACACACATACACATTAAAAACCAAACTCATACAAATGGTCACCCATCTGGTACTGGCCAGCCTCAGCTTAATAATACATTGAAATTTTCGTCACTGAAAAATAAGTTTTTTTGGCCTGTTTGGTCTTCCATAGTTTTCTTCTTATCAAACGAAAACGTAAACAGAGTCGATCTGAACTCTACGTTGACGCGAAATATCTGGTTACCTATATGAATAAGTGGAATTATTTGAAATTCAGGTACTTATATTATAATATTTTTGCATATTCTCTTAGAAAATCATCCTAAATCTTAGTTAGACAATAAATAAATTAATTATTTCAAAAACCCTTTTTTTAAAAATATTTAAGTACGTTTTTTGTGCAAGACAAAAAATGTCAATTGTTAACTTTTTGGGAAAATTTAACATTTAAAATTGAATTAAAAATAGTAGAAAAAGTTTTACATTATTCTGTTTTCTATATGATAAAATTCAGGGTTTTATCTTTCTGGAAAAAAAAAAAGTTACTCAGAAATAATGGATTTTAATAAATGTAATTTCGTTTTAAAAAACAACAACAACTTGATTTTGCGGCCATTTTTGGCGGTGCCTACCCTCAACCCATGGCAAGTTGCAGAAAATGCCTTCTGGACTAGTGGTAAATACAATTTTGAAATTTCTCATTGACCAAACATTTAAAATAAAAACAAAAAAGGAATCTTATTGTCATCGAATTTTGTTATTAATAGAATGAATAGTCACTCGAAGTCTTGCTTGTTAGCTGTTCTTAATTTCGACTACCTTCCTTCTCCCTCGTAACCTCCACTCTCTCGTTCTGTTTTTTTCGCCCGAGTTTCACCAAGCCGTCGTTATTTTGTTGCATTGATAGTAGTATTCTAAACAACTGTATCTTTTTTTAATCAACCTTTATCGTTTGTTTTGTTATTGTTGAAAATAAAGGAAAATATCATTTTTCTAAAATCATATTTGATATCGTTCATAATTTTAATTGTTACCTCTTGAACGTAACGTTATCACTTATTTTGAAGATCACAAAACCATTTAGAACCATTTGAGTTAACATCACAAGACGAAACCTAACTAATTTTACAAACATCAAAACCTAACTAATTTTACAAACATCAAAACCTAACTAATTTTACAAACATCAAAACCTAACTAATTTTACAAACGGAGCATTTATAATCTTGTTGAGAGATGGCATCAACTTATAGAAAGCAAAGGTCGTTATTGTTATGAATGAATATTATCAAAAGCAATTTTTTTATTTTCAAGATGAAATTTGAAACCAGCAAGCTTTTGCGTCAACCTAATAATATGAAACTGTAGTTCAATTCGAGACTGAATTTTTATGCTTTGTTTATTATGCCTCTTTTGGGTTATCTGCATTTTTGAACTATTCTCTCAATTCAACTATTAAAAAAAAAAACGCTGTGCACAACCATTAGACTATCAATATACAGACCCAATTCTGCTAAATATTCCATCTGATAGTTTCCCCCAAAATGCCTTTTTAACAATTATTTCTGAATTAACCTAATTTCATCTCAAAATGTTCTGTGATCTTCATCTGATCTTATAGCTTTAGTTAATAGATCTAAGTTTTTAAAACATTTGCCTTGAATATCTGCCTTAAACATTTTCCGGATCAAAGAGAAATATAAATAAATTATCCACCGCAGTTAGAAATGCCGTTAATTATTTTGTAAGTTGCGATTAACTCACCTCTTCTTATTTCTAGCAAAGTAGTTAATCCCAATTTTTACAATCTTTCAGTCTTTTACTCTCTTTAATGATTCTGACACTTTTATCTGTAAGATTATCACAAAGACAATACTTCTGCTATTCTTGAGTTGAAGATGATCATCACAGCTGAAATCAGTGCACTGCTATTATAAGAGTGTGCCAGAGTTATTGACAATGTGGCACATCATATCCAGGTGTGCTCATCATTGAATAGCAATAAAACATGCATGACTTAAACAATAAGTTTCTTTTTCTTAAGCTTTTTAAATAATACCCAAGGACACTTTGGCGATCGTCTCATCAGCAAAAAGTGTGATCCTAAATTAGCTTCACATTCACCAGACCATAACCTTCTAGATTTTTATCTTTCAGAGATGATGGTATACCAAAATAATTCCTAAACTATTCCTGAACTGAAGAGAGACATTACAGCTAAAATTGTGACAGCGCAGACGGCTACATGCAAATATCAAGCCGTGGATGAAATGACGTCATGGTAAGGAAAAAGAAGACTATAAAAAGGAGAGAGCACATTCGAGAAGACGATCACGTTAGAGATGTGGATGATGTTCGAGAGTACACGCAAGAAGACGATCACGTGAGGGACGTCACAGTGGTAACGAGAGTATAAGGAAATAAATTGTTGTAAAACAAAAAATGTTAGTTGAAGTTCTTTTTTATTCTTTGTCTGATTTGTGACTGAAGCTACAACGTGTTGGTTCCTGGACAACCTACAAAATCAGTGCAATGTCAAGAGTGTGTCAGAGCTATTGACAATTTTGCCCATTGTATACAGGAGTGCTTATCATTAAACAGCAATAAAATAAAGACTGTTGGACATTCATAATTGAAACTTGGTGGATAAGTCAAGTGTAGATCGATGTTTATTTGTACTAAGTCTGTTTGAATTGCAAAAAGAATTGTGAAATTTATTAACAATTCGATTGTTTTGTTTTTTTTGAGGGGTTAATTTCGTAGACAATTCAGCTATAATGTTTTTGAATTTTTGAGATGAAAATTAGTTATCCATATTATTTAGATTCATCAGACTACTGTTCACATCTTAAGCGTCATTTTTACAACGTTTCGGTCGATGTAACCTCCAATCTTCTTCAGTTGTATCTTGTTGAACTCGAGAATGTTTCTATTGAACTCGGGAATTTGGACGAAATTTCGAACAGAACCCTTTATTTACTTAACGGGTGTAGCATGCTCTTGTTCCATCTGCCATAACTGAATAGAGGTCCTAAGTAATTCGCGACTGACTTTTCAAAATTCTATCCAAATTCCTGAGTTCGACAAGATACACCTGAAGAAAGTCGAAGGTTACATCAAGTGAAACGTTGTGAAAATGACACTCAAGATGAGAGCAATAGTCCGATGAATACAAATAATACGAATTCAGCTATTGATTGAAATTTATTTCTACCAAATATAGTTGGATTGCAGAAAGGATTAGGAAATCTATTAACGATTCCATGAGTACCATATTTGGGATGGAGGGTCTTCCTGTACTAAGAAATTTAATTAATCTATAACAACATTTTGAAAGTAAAAAAAAAAAAGAAAAAAGTTTACATCCTTTACAACACTTTTTTTTCTACCCAAAACTTCTTAACAACCACTAGGTGAGCTCAATATTGATCATGACTAACATTGAACATTGATCAGAAAGACTGTTGGATATTAATTATAAAAACTTGGTGGACAAGTCAGACATAGACTGAAGTTTATTCATGCCAAATATGGGTTCATTGCAAAAATTAGTGTGATGTAACAGAGTGCGGAGGTGCCTATGGCCGCTGTATACAAATGCCGAGCCATGTGCAAAGTGACGTCACGGCAAAGAAAAAAAAAGAAAGAAGAAAAACGTGTGCATGGACCAAGGATCCAGTTTTATTCGGGAATGTACTCGGGAATAAATGTTGTTTCAACGGGAAAAAGTGATTCAAGTTATTCCTTGTCTTAGTTTCCTTTGCGACAGAGTCTACAACGTTTTAGGTCCCAAATGTCTGCATATTAAAACGTGTGTAAACGTGTACAACATTACAGTGAATTCTATTAAGATATTAAAAAAAAAAATGTAAACATAAAGCAATTTTCCTCCTACGGTTGGGATTTTGTGGGAATCAACATGTGTGATGTCCCCCTCCCCCAGCGCCAAAGTCACTAGAGTCTAGGTCAAGGATCTCTAAAGTTTTCGAACAGAGGGATGCATACTGCTGACTTTTAGAAATATGCGGGCCAAAATAAAAAATTAATGACCTATTTTATACTGTTCTGCTCATTAGCTTTGCTTTCTAGAGCAACCGGGTCACCAAACTTCCATTCTTTTAATCATTTTCTGAACAAAAAGAAAAAGCACCAAATTATTTTCACAAATTTCTATTTAAAAAATTTTCACTTAATACTTTTATGTTTTGCCATAAGAGCCCAACAGGCTTTGACAGACGTGGGCTGTAGTTTGGAGACTTCTGGTCTAGATTCTTGTTGAGTGGCATTTTTTTTGCGGTTGGCTGAAATATGGTCTGTATGATCCTGTGCAGTTCTAGGAGGTCCACCCTCCCAAGATTTGCCTTCTCACCCTTTAATAAGAGGGTTGTTTATAGCTAATCGCCTGGGGCGCTTATATTGGGGCATGTCGGCAGTTTGCAGTGCTCTTCCTCTAATGCACTGTCTTTTCGAATCCCACTTTCTCGACCTCGTGTCACATCTACCCAACGTGGACGAGAGATAAATGTACAATGCATGATGGAACAGTTCTCCAAACGATAGATAACTAATCTCCTTAGACGACAGTTTGGAACTATATTGAACTGTTTTATTTAGGTAATTGTTCATCTTAAAAACTAACAGAAGACATGCGCAGATGCGCGTTAGAGGTAAAAAGAGGTTGCTAGAAATACACAATGAGACAAAAACATGCATAGATTATTCATAGCAAAGCAAGAATATTAAACAACATAGCAGACATATTTGTCCATAAATATCCTTCGCTCTGTAAAACGGACAAAGATTGTTCACAACTTGAACACATAATGATTATCTGAACAACGAACGCAATTCATTCTGACAAGAATTTACATTCACCACGACTTGTTGGCTTCGAAGAAATTCGCTGACATTGTGCCAGGCGAGTCTATTTTACTCTCACAATAGAAACAAAGAATATAGTGCGTGGGGGTTGACAAATGGTACAGAAAACTAAAGGAGAAAGAGAGAGAGAGAGAGAGAGAGAGAGGGAGAGAGGGAGAGAGAGAGGGGGGCTGGGATTCAAAGAAAAATTCCTAAAAATTCGTTTTGAATGCAAAGAATTGAAAAAATTCTTAACAAAAAATCAATTCCAAAACAAGAGAGTAATAAAACCAGTAGATTTAGCTGTTAATTTCTTATACGCGCACACGCGCGCGCACACACACACACACACACACACAAAGCATCATGTAAAGTATAAATATTTTATTGACAAACAATTGTTTCTTCCCATTTCATATATATATATATATATATATATATATATATATATATATATATATTATGATGTTTTAAGGAAATATGGAATGTTTATATATATATATATATATATATATATATATATATATATATATATATGTGTGTGTGTGTGTGTGTGTGTGTTTCTCTGAATAAATAAGGTTTACATAGATTAAGAGTTCTTGTCGAAAACTATTGGAATAATATATATATAGTAAGATAGCTATTCAGAGAAAACACACACGCACGCACACACATATGTGTTATATATATATATATATATATATATATATATATATATACATGCAAAACTCAATAAAAAACAGAATAAAAGAAAACGAAGTAAAAGCCAGTTAGGCCTTTGTTTGAGAGAAGTCCTACCATTGGCTAATGGAAACATTAATTCATGGAAAAGAATGACAAAGAATCTGATTGGTTAGCTAGCTAGACTAAACATTCGTGTTTCTGTAATAACATCCAGTAATCAGGAATTCCATGTATTTTATCCTAAAGATTCCATATGATTATCATTCCGGAGATGAAATGCGGAAGCCTCTATGAAGCTTAATTGCCATATATATATATATATATATATATATATATATATATATATATATATATATATATATATATATATAACTACTTCGTTTAGTCACATAAATTAATATAAGAAAGTATAAATTTATGCGTAAACTTTAAGTATTTACTTCAACAGTGCCCAATACGTATGTAGAGTTAGGTAGTAAGTTATAATAAATATATGGCGATTAAGTTACACAGAATATTCTGCGTTTCATCCACGCTAGGATTCCTCAGACTTTTGCCGAAATATATTTTTAATATCAGCTTTGTTTCCTTCATAGCTAAGAGTGATCAACAAAATCATGTTTTTAGAAAGGCAGAAAAAAACCCCGGAGATTCTATTATCCGCACCCATTGATCCATTTCAATTTCTCAATTGCAAATAGAGGGTAAAAGCATGTAAAACAATGTAATATTAAACATGCCAGAAGTAGCATGAAAATATTGAAAGTTTGTGAAACGAGAGTTCCTTTCACTGTGGGGAATTGTTCCCACTTATGAGGAATTTATAGCGCAATCTCAATGTTAGCAATACGTTTCGATAAGCACAATTAACAATTCAAAAGTAAATGCTTAAATTAGAATTCATCAAGCTGTAAAATATAGAACTATAGAATTGCATAGAAACTTATCACGCAATCACCAAAATAAAAAGGATGTATAAGATACACCAAAAAAAAAAAAAAAAAAAAAACTAGCAGGACCCGTTAACCGGCGTTGCCAAGTGGAAGCCTGCCCCCATCTCGCAAAAAAGTAAACTACGGTTGTTGTTGGTGGCCACTGCCGTCCCTGAACAATTGCGGACACTTGCGGCCATGATCGAAATGAAATAATCTGGTTTCCACTGGCGATTAGTGCTGGTTTGGGGCGATAACATGAAAAATGGTTCATTAGAATAATAATGGAAAGCAAAAAGAGAAGTTTTAGAGGTTAGGGATTCTCACTGTGTATGGACTGTTAAGAATGATCGAAATCAGTGGTAGCTGTTTCCGTTTGTTGTTCAAGTCTTCCTCTTTTTTTTATTAACTCTTTCACTAATAGTATTAAAGTAAATTCCACTTTTATGTCGTTTTTAAATGTGTAAAACAAAACAATTACGACTTTTGTCACGTCATTTCTTTGAGTATTGTCATGTTAAGAACGGCGTTTGGAATAGACATCCCAAACTCCTCATGTTAAGAACGGCTTTCGGAATAAACATCACCAACCGCCCCATCTTAAGAACAGCGTTAGGAATAGTCATCCTATCATCCCCGTGTAAAGAATGACTTCTGGAGCAGACCCCCCCCCTTTATTGTGGGGTGGTGGTGATGGAAAAATAATTCCTCCAAATTAAACCATGATAATCGTTGTCAACATACCCACCCGCAAATGCTAAAAAGAAAAAAAAAGCGGGGTGGCAGTATCAGTAGGAGAGAAGTAGATTTGTTTATGATGCGTGCATACAAACCTGGCAGCCAGCGAATTACAGTGCATAATACAGGGCTTTATATCTGTATAAGTACCTGTATCCACAAAATTTGAATCAAGTTTTCTTAATCAGCATAGTCGAAATTAAAAGTAGTCATTCTAAAGAAAATTGTAGAGGTGGACCTAATGTACAAATTTATCCCCCCCCCCAAAAAAAAACAAAAAAACAAAAAAAAAACTTAACGCATGCACAATCTCAAGAATCAGTTCGGGAAAGAAGTTCAAATAAAATGCTCCATCGAATTAAATTCGCTATATAATGAAATTTACGTTAAAACTGTAGCATAGGTAATCGGTGTAGAAAACCGGTAATTGTAACTAAAACCAGACCTTAACTTTTAAACACACGTGCAGGTCTGTCAATGGAGGTATGGAAGCAAAAAATAGAAAATATCTAAACAATTTGACAAAAATAACAAATATAGTCATTTGCAATAAAAAACTATAAAATCAATTGCTATTCATTATTATTATTTTATTATAAAGATGGTGTAAACATAAACATAAAATATAGTTAAATATAAAAAAATAGTTTTAAAATGGGAAGAATGTATGCATCGAGGTACAAAGCAAATGAACGAAAGAGAAAGGAAATAAATGTTTGTTGTTTTGTCTTCAAAGAGAGAGAGAGAGATAGAGAGAGAGAGAGAGAGAGAGAGATAGAGAGAGAGAGAGAGAGAGAGAGAGAGAGAGAGAGGAGAGAGAGTTGGGAAGAATATATATAACGAGAGAACCCAGTAGATCGCGCACGTTTAAATAAAGTATATATAAATGAATAACCTAAAAAAAACGTAACTATATTTGAAAAAAAAATTTAATTAATTACTGAAACAAATGTACAAAACGAGCGAGCGAGAAATTTACTTATAGGGCAAAAGTAGGTATCATTACGACACCATATTTGACTGGTACATTAGCGCTCATTTAGAATGCTAATACCGTTAATCCGGAATATAGGAATGGCCAGAGCTCATCCATCCGAAGGAGCAGAATTAATCTGGGGAGACTTTATTATTATTGTAATGGAAAAGGGAAATATCATGTTATGAAAGATCATGTTATGTCAATAAGTTTATGATCTAGTTATGAAGGGTGAAACCCAATATTTGTCCAAAGTGCAGAATACCTCCTAGTGATGAGTGGGAGTAGCAGTAGGAGGACTTGTTATTTAGAGGGAAAAATAGGAACTACTTTCTCTAAAGATGGTTGCGATTGTGATGATGTTGCTCCTAGGATAAAATGTAGGATTTTATTATAACAACTAAATGTGTATAAAATGGCGTTCTAAAGTTACATAAGATAGTGGCTAATAGTTTAGACATAATAAATTACTATATGGCATCTTTTGTTTTGCAACTTTGGTCCAGAGAGGAATTTCTGCAATCAAAATATTATGTAGGAGATAACACATATATAGGGATCACATATATACTTATTTAGTAATGACGAGAAGAAATATACACAGTTTTTGTATTGTTAAAAAAAGGCATTTATCTCCGCTTATTAAATCAATTTGGGAAGTTTTCTACAAAGATACAAAAGATAGTCTCGAATTTCTGCTACATTTTTGAGAATTCAATTTGATTCAAGGGTTAGGTCATAAACGACTTACAAACAATTTTCACTTATTAGTTTGTTAATTTCTCAGAAAAAACTTCTTTATAGATAATATTTCTAGTTTTACCATTATGAGTGAATATGAAAAGGTTGTTCTTACTCCCTACTCTAGAAGAATTGATATATAGCTGTTTGTGTGAAAAGCAATCCTATTCTAAATGCAAACCAGCAACTTTTAGAGTCTGACCTTGTGACTTATTGATAGACATTGCAAAAGACAAACGTATGGGAAACTGAACGTGTTTGAAGTGAAAAGGCATGTTAGAGGGTATTAAAGAAATTTGAGGAATACAAATATCTTCGCCTTTTCCACAGCCAGAAATTATTGCGGTCTCTTAAACATTTCTCATAAATTTCTTGATAACGAGTCTTGTGCATAACTTTGGTGGTTGCGCAGAAGAATAACCGGAGCAAATACTTTCAATTGAAGACAATGAGGAGGAGCACCTTTTGGCTCGAGGGAATTCCAAAAATTTAACTGGATAATTGGCTATTTCAGAATCTTCTACGACAGAGTCTATGGATTTATAATTATGCTCAGTTCTTGGCAACATTTTCACAAGTCTATCATTAAAACTGTTCACTGCAATATTTTTTGGTGCCATAATTGCCCTTTCACACAACCAATTATGATATGTAAAATTTGAAATTTTGAGAGAAAAACTTTTTCAATTAGTTCTTCAACTAAGTTAACCAAGATGGATATTTCTGATGAATTTATTTCACTTTTCTAATTCATATTCAGTCCTCAAAGTTTTCAAAAGGGTATCAGCAAATTTTCCAGACAGAAAATCTCCATGTAAAATGCACTCATATTTGTAGAAAGTTTTACATGTTTGACATGTTTTCACAGTATGGAGGATTTAAAACATGCTTTCAAATCATCTGCCTTAGTTCCCCTGGGAATAACTGTCAATGTTTGCCTAAAATCACCTGAGAGCACGACTCACACCTCCCATCAAACAGTTGGAAATTCTGCAGTCTTCTATGAACAGCTTCTAGAGCTTTTTTATGAGACATTGTAACTTCGTCCCACACTATCAAAGATCATCTTATGAGAACTTCAGCAATACGAGAACTTATACTTATATTGCAAACAGGTTCATCAGTTTTACTCAGATCCAATGAAAGCCTGAATGATGGGTGAGCTGTTCGATCTCCAGGGAGTAAAATTGTAGCAATTCCAGACCTTGCTACAGTTAATGCTTTCCGAGTTTCTTCGAATGTATCCTGTTAATATACAAGATAAGAACAGTAGATTGAATAAAGGATTTATTTTATAGTAAACTAGCTTTTCTGTTTACTCTACAGATTTTTGGGAAGTAAATTCTGTGCTTTGCTTTCAGTCTAAATTATTATAAAACTCTCTCTGTCTCATATATATATATATATATATATATATATATATATATATATATATATATATATATATATACCAGCGTTGCCTGGCCGTTAAATACACTTAAATATGATATATCAACTCATGCAGTTTTCATATTTATTTTTATAGAGTCAATATTCTATTGATTAATATATAGTACTAATTTCAAAATTAAAAAAAATATATATATGATTTGGGTGCCATTAGCTAAAATTGAAACCAAAACATTTAGCATTCCAGCCTTATTCACTACTTTATCTTCTGTATAAATGTATATTTATTCACTACCATCTTCTGTATAAATGTATATTTGAGTATGAGTACAGAAACACTTTAAGTCGACTTACACTTGCCAAGTTCCAATTTTTATTCAATTTTGAACCCTTAGCAGCTATTTTTACCAGATAAAGACCGAAATTTGTACCACAGATTCGAATTCATTATATATTAAGTTTCAAGTCTGAAAACCCAAAATTGACTAAGTACTTTGCTAGAGATCGTTCTTCACCCCCCCCTCTCTCTCTCTCTCTCTCTCTCTCTCTCTATATATATATATATATATATATATATATATATATATATATATATATATATATATATATATATATTAGCAGTGGTAATTGCTGGAAGATATTTAGGATAAACTAAATTTTAAATAAATAATTTATTCAAATAATTCATTAATAAAATGTGCGTTTACCGTTCACCATGAAAGAAATGCCCAGAGAAATGCAAATGTCATTCTTTTCTATGACAAAATATGAGCAATTTGGGGATAATTTACAACTAATGAAAGAATCAGAATTGGAATAATAAGAAGACAACAATTGTCTCAAACAAAACAATTGTCATGGTCACTACATGCACTTCATAATTTTTTTTTTTTTTAAACAGTTTCCGTTTTGTATATGCTGTTAAGAATTAAAGATTTCACTTTGTATTATAATAAAAAAAAACCCCAAACTTTTAATCATTTAAACCAGACTGAAAATTCCGCAAGAACCTGTCGATTCCAAGTACAGGCATTTTATCCTCGACTCACAAGAGATTGGACCATTCTTGTAATAACCTGTTTCCTGTTGATTGTAGTGAATTGCTGGTTCCATGCAGTCCTAGGAGGTTTACCCTCCCAGGTTTGCCTTCTCTTTTTAAGAAGGGGTTAGTCTATTGCTAATCGCCTGAGGCTCCCTTACCGAGGAATGTCGACTGGGATGCCCAGGTACTTTTTGAAGGTCAGAGTGCACCTCCTCGGGGATACTGACTTCTCAACCCCACTTTCCAAGCCTGGTGTCGCAGTTCTTGCAGTGTGGGAGAACTAAAATACAATAACATTGTTTTTACTTAGAATCAATCTTTGAAAACAATTGTCTCCCTTGGAGAGATAAATGGCTGCAACACTAAAGAGTGAGTTGATCAAGTGAATGTCCATTAGAAGTTCATGTCGTTGTTACTTTAAAAACAGGTGACTTCTTTCGGCGTCAGCATTACTCGGGGACATTCGCATCGTTGCATGTTACCAAGTTTCTCTGTATGCTTCACCACCCGTTTTAGCAGTTGCATACTACAAGCATTTTGTGACGCCAAGTGCATTTAACTCGTATTGTGACATTCGTATGATATTGTTGTTGTTGTTGTTGTTGTTGTATTAACTCCAGATCTGAAATGAAAGATTTCCATCAAATTCATTGTTAAGGCTGCTCAAAAAATGGTTGGCTCATTCTACCACTTTAGAAATGACTTCACATTGACTATCTATCTATCTATCTATCTATCTATCTATATCACAATCATAAAGGGAAGACTTTTATAATTCAGCTGACCGGTTTCACCCTTGCTTTCTCAAACCTGTATCGAGGGATTTTTGTTTTTTAAAAAAAAAAGGAGGGGGATCGAGGTATGTACAATTTAAAATAAAATCACATTGCCTTACATTATGTGTGTGCGTGTGGGGGAGAGGGAATTAAAAAATGGGAGAAAGCGATTAAAATAAAGCAATGTTATGATATTTCCCGAAGATCTTAGAGACTAATCACACTCAAACCCAAAACGCATTCCCTCTGTTTACAGAGAAAAGGCCTTCTCAACGGAAACTTTTATTTTATTTTAAAACGTTTTTAATCATGAATTATAAAAGTCTTCCCTTCATGATTGCGGTATTTAAATTCTGCACTTCCAAAGAATTATGAACTCTCTCTCTCATGTATATATATATATATATATATATATATATATATATATGTGTGTGTGTGTGTGTGTGGTGTGTGTGTGTGTGTGTGGTGTGTGTGTGTGTGTGTGTGTGTGTGTGTGTAAAAATTAACTGAAATTTTGAAATACTTTCAGATTACAGCTTGTATAATACTGTAAAATTAAAGCCCATGCAAATATTAGTGTTAGTATTTATAAGACAATTCCAATCAGATAAAGAAGCTCAATACGAGATAAAGCAAATAGTATAAATGAACATTTGGAATTAAATTCAGTAAATTAAAGAAAATATGACGAATTTATTATTCAGTAAGGAATACATACAAACCTTTACAGGATTCCCTTAATCCATGGATTTTCAATAAATGGCGCATATCATTTGAGGAAAAGTTTTTAGTAAAATAAAGTTTATATGCAGTCATAAATTTTGCTATTTAGCACATCGATTGAAAAAAATAAAAAGCTTACCTTAAAAGCCTGAAAGAAACCAAGATTAGAAAAGGATATTCCATGGTGTGGTTAGGTTCAATGAAGAAATATGACTGCATATAAACATTATTTTGCTAAAAACAGTTCCTCTGATGATCTGAGCCATTTACTGAAACTCCATGGACTAATGAAAAACTTTAAATTTTTGTATTCCTTATTGAATAATAAATTTGTCATGAATTTTTTAATTTGCTGAATTTAATTCCAAATTTTCATACATATATATATATATATATATATATATATATATATATATATATATATATATATATATATATATATATTTAAATTTGCTGAATTTAATTCCAAATTTTCATACATATATATATATATTTTTAAATTTGCTGAATTTAATTCCAAATTTTCATACATATATATATATATATATATATATATTCAAAGATGTAATCAAATTAAAAACGGTAATTTGCAATCATACCCATATGCATTTATTTTCTTTTAAAATTGCTAAATACTTTTTCTTCTGATGAGTTAAGAAAAAATAATAAATTGATTGATATAATAATTTATTTAATGATCTTGCGCTACGAAACAGGTGCTGTCAAGAATTGTGCATGTCAAACATACTTAAAAGAATAAATGGTAAGATGGTCAACATCTCGAAATTTGGAATATAAACTTTTGTCATTTGTTTGTTATATGTTCCGTACTTACATCGAACATCATAAATTGAATGATTGGTATAAACAAAAATGTGAAATATCATTGAAGGAACATATTTCCACAACCACAACGATGGTTGGATCATTCTATCGCTCCAGAAGATATCTCACCCCTGATGCATTCCTTTACCTGTACAGCTACATTCTAAGATAGAGTACTGTAGCCACATCAGGGGAGGTGTCAATGAAAGTACTCTTTTCTTGTCTTGACAAAGTACAAAACTGACTTCGAAATCTAGTAGGCGATGATCCTTTCTCTTTCATACAACCCCTTTTTCACAGAAGAGACGTTGCTAGTCTCTATGATTATTTTCATAGCAAATGTTCGACTGAGCGCTAATCTGTAAAACATTCACAGCAAGAACGTGTCTATCTTCAAACATTGTAAATAATGTTCCTTTTTTTTCCACTGTGTACCAAAAACTAAATGGAACTTTTGTAAACAAAGTTCTGTTCCAAAAATTTTACATCTATAGATACAATACCATAGGGCTGCTTCCCAACTGACTAGAACATGATTGCTTTCAAGTCCAATCTTAACAAATTCTTGTTGAGTCGTTAACCTAAATAATCAAATTTTAAACATTTCACCCATCATTTTTAATTCTCTCAAGGTTTTGTTCATCATCACATAATCTCATTAACCCTTATCCCTGAGTGGCTTTTGAGCCTTCATAAACGATGACACATTAATAAAAAGGAGATAACTTGAATGCCTACTAGATACTTTCCTTGAATATGTAAGGTTTCTTTGTACATGGGTTTGTCAAGACAACCTGGCATAAGGATGCTTTTCCCTACAAGTAAACCTTGACTAAATATTCAAAATCACATAGTATGTGCAGCCAAAATAAGATCTCCTCCTCGATATAGCTAACCCACACTGAGTAATGCTGAACCTTTTCTATGTGATGTTACCCCAAGTAACAGCACAATACTGGATACTCTACCAGACTAGATGAATTCTTGCCCTGGAATCCAGTAAGACCAAGAGACCACAAGAAAGATATATTATAATGTATTTAAATAGTCGATTGGGATCAGGAAAATTATGTTCCCACCTTCTTTACTAACTCAGTGGTTGAAAGATAAAGGAGAACCTTAACAGAATATTCGAATATCTATGTATCTTATGTAGAGATCAAGTGTTAGCCTCCAGAAAGGGGCCCCTTGATTTCTGAGAACTTTGATTGAAGTAAAATAAAACAAAAACGAGAAAACAATTGTGTTTTTGTTTTATTTGGATTCATCGGCCTACTGTTCTCATCTTGAGTGTGATTTTCACAACGTTTCGGTCGATGTAACCTCCGACCTTCTCCGGGTGTATCTTGTCGAACTTGAATTTGGAATATAAACTTTTGTCATTTGTTTGTTATATGCTCCGTACTTACATCGAACATCATAAACTGAATGATTGGTATAAACAAAAAGGTGAAATATCATTGAAGGAACATATTTCCACAACCACAACGATGGTTGGATCATTCTATCGCTCCAGAAGATATCTCACCCCTGATGCATTCCTTTACCTGTACAGCTACATTCTAAGATAGAGTACTGTAGCCACATCAGGGGAGGTGTCAATGAAAGTACTCTTTTCTTGTCTTAAAAAACAGACTTGAGTTCGACAAGATACACTTGAAGAAGGTCGGATCAACCGAAACGTTTTGAAAATCACACTCAAGATGAGAACAGTAGTCCGATGAATCCAAATAATGCGAATAAGCAATCCTCATCTCAAAAAGTCAGAAACGTCAGTTGTGTTTCGTTATATATAAAATGTTATTATTGCTTCTGAGTTTTTCAACTTTGCCTTTTCTTCTATACATTGTGTGCTGACGTATCATACATACACTAATGCCAATATTGTAACATTGTAGGTCTTCGTCGTTCAGAGTTGACGATGAATATCATCCCAGTTGCAGCGTTCGCGTTTGTGTGTGCGTTTTACAAGTACTTTAATAGAATGAACACTTAGCAGCTGTGCTCTCTCAGCGTACACACTCCCAACTAATCCGACTAGCAGCAAAATCCCACCGCTTCATGTTGAGATCCTTAGATGCTGGAAAGCTTTCTACCCTACTCTAATAGTTTCTGCTCTCGAACTGTTGGACTTTGGAATTCCCTCCCTGTTTCCCGCTTCCCTAAACAGAGATCTCCCTGTTCAACTCCCCACAATCCCCTGATAGACACGATCCCATTCCAAGAGAATATATATGGGAAATATAACTTGTCACTACATGTCCTAATATCGTTGGGGAAATAGAAAGCGGCATAAAAACGAAAGTTTGAGAAAGACAGGGCAAGTAGTTACCGTTTGGAAACTTTAATAACATTAACATCTTGCAAGCAATAAAGTGCTTGCAAGATGAAACGTATTTCACTCCTTGCATGACTGACACGAAGACATCGCTTAATGGAATTGAGCTGATTCTCTTTTACTTTCCGTTATTAAAACTATTCAGTAAAAATCAGTTGCCAGAGAGAAGAAAAAGCGCCAAGATAAAGGAAATAAAGATAACACTTTTTTTTTTAGAAAGACTTTTTACTTCAAGCAAAGATCAGTTGTCTGTTTCTTCAAAGAAAATCATTTTTTCATTTCATGACTAGGAATAATTTTTCCATTCGAAATATTTCCACCAATAATCTATATATTAAAAGCGAATATACGTGTATCTGGCTCCCTTCAATAATCATGCATGGCAAATTAATATTAGGAGCAAAAAAGAGAGGCTTAATCTTAATAATAATAATAATAATAATAATAATAATAATAATAAAAAGAAAGGAAACAATAATCAAGTATGTAAATTTTATTTTTATGAGCAAAGGTTTAATCTTGATAATAACTGACTAGTCTAGTGGAAATTCCACAGTGGACTCTTTCATATTCAATATATTGATGTTCGCATTATGTAGATGTCCAGCGTAAATGGAGACGCCCTGATATCATTGTAGCTCAAAACTGCAAAGGTATTTATCTAAGCTAGCAGGGACGGCCGGCATAGCGAGGTAGTAAAATACGCTTAAATATGATATTTTAATTCATGTAGATTTCGTATATATTATTATAGAGTTAATTTTCTATCGATTCTTATATATTATAAAGTTGTGATTTCAAAAATAAAAAATGTATCCATATGACTTGGGTGCATCAGCTGGAATTGAAACCAAAACCAAAACTTATAAAGAATATATATATATATATATATATATATATATATATATATATATATATATATATATATATATATATATATATATATAATTTAAAATATTATGGCGTGAAATGGTTAAATTTCAAATCTAAAAATTTTTATCATATGTATTTATTTAGTTACTCTATCTGGTATATTGAGCAATTTTTATTTAGCTGGGATCGTCTTTCTAAAATATTACAGCCAATAATAATTTTTTAAGACCAATAATCACATATATATATATATATATATATATATATATATATATATAATAAAAATTACAATTAAATCCATTCCTAACCATTCACATGGAATCACCTTTTTCTTCACCACATTCCCTCTGCTTCATTTTTTGTTATCAAGATCTTTGACTTACTTGCAGTTTCATCAAATACTTTTGTATGCAAAATCCAATCCCGCATTTTGCTAATTCCTACCCTCCAATGAGAAGGAAAGTATTTCTCCGAAACTCCGCGGATTAAGGACTATCCACTTATTAAGTGTTTCCTTTTCATATTAAATATGTTTTTAACTCTTTTTTCAAAGTGTTTTTAACTTGTTTTATTAAGTATTTGCTCTTATATATATGTATATATATATGACTTGAGATCCTTCAGCTATAACCGAACTGCCGCTTGCCTGTTTCCCACCTGACTACAACTTGGACGTCTTCAAGTCCAACATAAACAAACTCCTGACAAACCGCCCCCTTAAGTAAGACACTCTATCAAAAACCCCAATACTAATGATTACTACAATACTATCTCATTGATTACTGTACAAGCAATAACCCTTACCCCTGAGTGGCCTTCGGGCCTTGATAAGTGGTGACCCCCATGTAAAAAAAAGCAAAAAAACTGAAACCAAAACTAATGAAGAATTCTTGGTAAATTTATAAAATAAACAGATGACATGAATACCATCAGCAATAATCAAACAGAGACAGACGGTTTCTTTGAGATCATTTCTCAACCTAACAACAAATACTTTTCATACATTATACACAACTCTGCTACAGCCTATCCTTGACAATGACATCCAAACAACAAATCCTTAAAAAAGATATTGCACACCTAAAGCGTGTGCAATGGTTGGCAACCAGGATGGTGACAGGACTCTTCATGCTTACCAACAAAGAACAGCTTACAAGGTTAAATCTATTCTCACTTGAGCAGTAGAGGATATGAGCAGCTTGATTCTGGCGTACAACAATGTAAATGTAAACTAAGGTGATTTGCATCCCAGTGCAAACTCGCAGTCTCCATGGTCACCTGTAAAACATGTCCCAGTATCACTTTTGCCTAAATACAAGAAAATCAACATTCTCTGTCTATATTTCTAGAACCTGCCAGAGGAGGTCTTGCTGATGACTACAATATCCATATTTGTTTGTTTGTTTTTGCCAATTAAATCTGATTTCAATGATTTAATGGAATCATTTTCACAAGAAGATAAAAAGCAACTTCATATTTGATGCTATTTCCGAAATGAAGTATTAATTACTACTCACTGTACTCATCCGATGTTGTTCGGGATTTATTTTACTTTAATTTTCGTTTCACGGTTTTCTTTTGAAATTACATAAATATATTCAAGTTTTATTTTGTTTTAACTATTAAATATATAATAAATGACTAACATTGGCAGAGTGTGTGTGTGTGTGTATGTGTGTATGTGTGTGTGTGTGCGAGAGAGAAAGATAGAGAGAAGGAAAGTTCATTATGTGACGAATACAGGGAGGGAAAAATGGTTGTAGTGTCAACCTTATGTACGAGCTAAGGAGAAAAAAGAAATTATTAATGATATTTGGAATAGGATTTTATTTATTTTCGTTTTAGTTTGTGTTAATCTCTTTTGGATTTCAATAAACATTTAATTAATAGTAAATAATAATAATACGATGCGTAATTATCGAAATCACACACACACACACACACACACACACACACACACACACACACACACACACACGTCTTTTCTCTACATCCACTTTTTCACGGTTGTTATGAAAATGACACTCAAGATAAGAACAGTAATCCGTATAATCCAAATAATATGAATTATGAATTCTCATCTCCAAATCTCAGAAATATAAAATTTAACCGGTCAAAAATCTCATATCACGTTGATTCATACGTATTTAGTTTATTAGAATTTCACATAATTTTCTTGCAACACTTCTTCAGCGATTCTTAGAATTGTAATACAACAGCGTTAGATGGATGAGAATAGAATATAATTATAAAATGCAAATCCTGGAAGAAGGTTCATTCCTTCATCTGACAAAAAGGTTAAAGAACTTAAATCCAATATTTTGCTTGAGAGCATTTTGAGACAGAGACATTTCTCATGAGTGCATTGCTCCAGGAATTGTAATCTGTGGAAATCTCTAAACGGAATTGTCCTAAATAAGAATTTGGTTCATGGACAAAAGAATAAGAAGCACAGTTCAATGAAAAGGCTAAAAACTTAGAAGAAAACGTTACGAAGGATGAATATGCAACAAAATAAATAAAAATTAATTTTTTTTTATTTTATTTATCTAAAATAAAACTTAATAACAAAACAAGGTTGAATTTGAATAATATTAACAGATTTGCTTATTTATATCGTAATCCAATTATTACCAGAATACATGTTGCATATAAATACTTGTGTGTGTGTGTGTATATATATATATATATATATATATATATATATATATCCACATATATATATATAGATAGATAGATAGATACATATATACATGCATACATAAATGCATACACACACACACACACATATATATATACATATATATATGTACATATATATATATGTATATATATATACACACACATAAATACATATATATATATATGTGTGTGTATATATATATGTGTGTGTATATATATATGTGTGTGTGTGGGTGTATGCATATATATGCACACATATATATACATATATTGACGGTGGAAATAATTATATGTATATATTTGAAGGCGGTTAAAGAACTATTGAAGCATTCTTTAAATATGGATCCATCAAGATGTGTGAAACTCATCAGAGCTTAAATATAATAATAGGATTATAACCAAGACGAAGCCATATATATATAATGGTATATATAGATTTATTTACTGACGTAATAAGGAAAAAAACGTAAATTGAAGGAGGTGTTATATGCTCTTTATACCTCAATAGTCCGAAGCCTAATGCTTCTCATCTGAAGAGGGGCTACAGTGCTAGGTTGCAAAGTGAGGAACTTATAAAATCATATAAAAATAATCTTTTATTTTCCATTCAAGTCTAAGGTATTTGTAATGCATACACGCTAATGATGCCCTAACCAAGTAAAAGACGAATACATACATGATGAACAAGAAAGTAATGTTTGAAAGATTATATAAAAATATATACGAATGCAAGAAAGTGTGTAGATGCATTTAGATAGAAACAACACCCAAGCAGTGAATTAGTTGAAACATTGTAAAAGCCGTAAAATCATTGCTGGTATGTACATCCGTAGACTTGGAGTAAGAACATTCGAATCATATCGATCTATACCTCTTTGCTGGATTAGTTTGAAATTTCTGTTGGAAAAAAAAAAAAAAAAAAAAAACATTGCAGTGTGGATATTACAGTTTGTAAGGGATTTGTGGATTTGTAGGAAGCTTATGTAGATTTGTTAATTTAAAGTTAAGGGGTGAAAAGCTAGTATTGGCGTTTATATCATGATGTAACTGGTTTCACACGAAATTTTTTTCCAAAAATGGAATTCCAAGGAATAAGGAAATAATTACCTTCATCTTGTATTTCTTGTATGCGAACGATGAATGCTGTAAACCATACTTTAAAAACTTTGATTCCTTACACCCCCCATACTCACACCCGCACAATATATTTCTATATATATATATATATATATATATATATATATATATATATATATATATATATATATATATATATATATATACATACTGTGTGTGCAAAATCAAGACTTCAACACAAGGTGTTGATGGCAACAAAAAGTGCATTTCATTTTACATTACAATTGTTTCAATGTCTAGTTCGACAATTTCAAGCATTATATCGTTTGAAAATTTTCAAAAACCAGCATTTCTTCAGACTTTATGAATAAACGCACTTTAGGCAATGTAGCATTTTTTTGAATAGAAAGAAAAAAAGGCGGAGGAGGTAAATGTTTCTGGTATTTCCGTAACCACAACCAAGGTAAATGTATCTCGCATGCTTTCCCGTTAGGGATTCCCCCCCCCCCCGCCTTTTTTTCTTTCTATTCAAAAAATGTTACATTGCCTAAAGTGTGTTTATTCATAAAGTCTGAAGAAATGCTGGGGTTTGAAAATTTTCAAACGATATAATGCTTGAAATTGTCGAACTAGACATTGAAACAATTGTAACTTACTATTAATTTTATACACTGAACCCTTCTGCTTGTGCAGTGATAAAGCTTCTCAAATGCACTTGTGATGTCAGGCTGCATGAGGGTGTTAACTTTGGTCAAAATCGGACTGTTCCTTCTTTAATCAGATTTTTTCGATTATCTACTTTTGGTACTTATTGGAGGTATTCAAATATAAAACTTACCTAAGAACTCTCCCAGACACATAAAGTACATTTTTATGAACTATCAAAAAATCGAGCCAGCTGCTTCGGAGTCCATAGTGAATGACTTCACATAGAGAGAGACAAAGTGCTTTATACATGCATTGCTTGTCAAAATTGAAATTGAATCTTCTAAAGAGACAATATATTGTACTGATAAATTGTGGTATTTATACTTTTCATTTGTAGAACTGAATTGCATCACTAATTTAATTTTTACATATATAAGTTACCATTATCATTTCTTATGATCTAACAACTATTGTCTTTCTAAATTCATTTCAGTTGGTGGGATAAGGTAGAGGTGGTTGCCTGACTTGCTATTTGCTTCCCCACTTTATTTCACTACTTGAAATGGTTTTGTTCCAGAGTAGAAAAAAAGCACATGTTTTACGTGCTAACTTTTACATACAACTAACAGAAGAAAACCCAGTTCATCAAAGGATTTTCATCTAGTCAACCAAATCAGATTTATAATTCAGAGTCAAAAAAATAGCATGTGCAGGGTGAGTCACAGGAAACGGATATTTTTAGAACACTTCTTGCTCTTCTTGCGTATAGAATAGGTAGTGAGGAATGTAGTCTTTAAACCTGCTTTAGAAATTTTCGCAGAGTTTTGTTTTCCTTAAAAGCATCCATTTCCCGTGACTCACCTTGTATAAGATTGGACGTAGAGCTGTATATATGTATTCGGCCTAGTATTAAAAGTATAGATTGTGTGCGTTCTGCATGATCATGTTGACAACAATTCTCATTAAACTACCAAAGTTAAGCAATGGTAAGCTTGATAAATACCAGATGGGTAACCATTTGGAATACCAAACCTAGCATATAGGACGAGGTCGACACTTTTTGTTTTTTTCAGGGACCCCACCGCTTATCAAGACCCAAAAGCAACACAAGAATAAGGGCTCTGATGAACCGCAAAAAGAAAAAAAAAATCTAACGTCCTCATCTCCCCTGATGGGAGATATACATGCGTCTGGCGAGCGTTTGTGAATTTGATGTTCTCATGAAACTTACTCCTTCAGAAGTACTCGGTTCACTCCCTTCCCAAAGGGTGAGTGTCCTTTCGGTACGAAATGGTTGTGTGTATTCTGTCTAGGATCTGAGTGTAGCTTCTCTATATTCTGCTTATGAATGTGTTCATGTAAATCTTATGGTTAATTTCAAAACTAAAAGTGCGTACGATGCAAATTAAGTGTTCAATTTTTTTTTTCTAATTGTGAAAAAAGTGTAGGTGTGAAACTTTAAAAAAAGAAAAAAGTGTAGGTGTGAAACTTTAAAAAAAGAAAGAAGTAAAAAACAACAAAAGAAAAACAGAACAAATAAAAAAATGCATGTACTTTTTAGATGCAATTGAGCATCTCTTGGCGCTCATCTGTCAGGCTGTAGGTAAGTCTGTCACACTTAAGTTTGAAATAGGAATTTTTCATTGCTTTCGATGTATCTTAAGAATTCTTGGTCTTGTTTTGTTTTTAAGTTTTGATTATTTTGATTTCTTTCTTGAAATCAAAAAAAAATTCCTAATTGTAGTTTGGAATTAAAAACAAAAATCCAAAGTCATTTTATAGTGTTGGGACGATTAATTGGAATCTAGAATTGGAAAAATCGAACCTTTTTGGGGTGTCAGAACTATTATTGGAATCGTAAAAAATTGTGACTATTTTCTGAAGTCAAAAAGCGATTCTTATAATTGTCTGTTTTCTTTTAATAATAACATTTAATTTATCATTGTTGGTACAACTAAAAAAAAAAAAAATGGTATGAATTGATCTAAAATTATTAGTGAAACTACAAACCATAGATCAAACACTACAAATGTAGTTTTATGCTTGCAAAAATATATGCTCATATTACAGTAATCCAAATAAATAAATAAATAAATAAATAAATAAATAAAAACAACAAATCTATAGTCAAATATTTAAAAAATTTAAAAGAACCTGAATTGTATCAGAATTTTGAAAAATATTGGAATCGTCCCATCACTACTATTTTGTGTATTTAGAATATTTGATGGTCCAGATTTATTACTTGCCAAAGTAAATAAGCCGGAGTAAAAAAGATGAAGAGAAAGAGTTGGTACTTGAACTAAGTGCAAAACTGCAATATTGATTAAGACTTCCTTTCCGGATAAGTTCACTCGGCTTGAACAAGCAGCAGCAGCAGCTGTAGGGGCGGCAACTGAGATCAAAGGACATGCACAATAATCTATTATCTATTGGACATGTTTGATGAATATCTCCAGAGTCAAAAGAAAGAAAAAGATCGTTCACTTGCCAAACACACTTTGAGCAGGATGCAGTGAAACACTTGAACGCATAAAACTCGTGCAGCAACGTTTTGAATTTTAAATTATTATGTAACATTGCAAGGGCAGATAACTCAAGGGTAGCATAACATAATGACACATGCACACAGAACTAAGATTCAATCAATAGACAAATAGCTTAGAATTAAGATAGATAACGGTCGACTATACAACATCAGAAGCTTTTCTTTTAAACAAAAAGAAAACACGAGATTATTTAGATATGGATCAGCACTTATGCTCATTCTGCCTATGATCAAAGTGTAGTTTCTGTAGATTTTAAGAGCAAAGTGTAGCGTCTGGGAATTGTGTATAGGATTAAAGTGCAGCTTTTGCGCATTCTATATGAGATCAAAGTGTATCGTTGTTTATGACCAAAGTGTAGCTTCTGTGTACTTTGTTTAGAATCCAAGTAGTTTATCTTCCTCCTACGACAGGAAGATGTGACACAAGGGTGGGAAAGTGGGATTTGAAAAGCCAGCGCCCTAGAGGAAGAGAACTCTGGGTTGAAAAACACATCTGGACAGCTTCGTCAGCATTCACCGGTAGGTGCGCCCCGGGCGATTGACAATAAACTAACTCATTCTTAAAGGGTTAGAAGGCAAAGCATCATAGAGTAATCTGTCTATGATCAGTGTGTAGTTTCTGTGTATTCAGTTTGTTATAATTATGTATACTTTCTGTCTATATAATTATCTAGCTAGACGTTTAATTCCGGGCCATGTTGGGTACGTCTGCTAGTCTAAAAAAAGTGAGAATGTGGTGTGTGTGTGTGTGTGTTGTGTGTGTGTGTGTGTGTGTGTGTGTGTGTGTGTGTGTGAGAGGACAACTCTCAACAAATTTTTGATCAACAGACTTGAAATATTCAGAAATGTAGAAAACTTTCTAATCGGTTTTCATCTGGAAAAATGGGCTGCTAAGGGTTAAAAATTGAAAAATTGGCACTTGGGGATTATCAGTTTTTAAAAAATCTTTTTGTCTCCACTGTTTCACGACTGTGCATGCGCGAATCGTTCATATGACAGCTTCCTTATGTTAAGAACATGTAAGTTTGCAATCTGGCCTAATGGTTATCGTACTTGACTCATTGTCTTTAGGTTTTGGTTTCGATCTCAGCTCGAGTATTTTTTTTTTTTTACTTGCAAGAAGTGAACTGTTTAGAAAAAAACATAATACTTGCACACATGTCACAGTTTCCAGTTTTTTTATAAGTAATTTAACGTTACGTTTAATACCGGGCAACGCCGGATACATCTGCTAGTATATCTATAAAAGTGAGAATGTGTGTGTGTATGAGGACAACTATCAACCTATATACTCAACGAATTTTCGATCTACAGACTTGAAATTTGGTATATAGGATATTCAGACATGTGAAAAATATTTTAATCAGTTTTCATCTGAAAAAAAAGAGCTGCTTAAAGGTCAAAATTGAAAAAATTGGTACTTAGAGGGCATCGGATTTTTATTTGTTTGTCAACTGTTTCACATTAGAGTGTGATTTTGACAGGATTTGGCAGTAGCAGTATAGAGTATGTTTATAGGAGTAGGTATTATATGATCCAATCCTGTTAAAATCCCACTCTAGCATATTCAAAGTGCCATAATTATCTAATAATTCCCTAAATAACCTTCTGTCCTCCATCCAATGTATACCCCCTGTAGAAAGCCCCCAAATATTGACTATTGCTAGACGTCGCATCCATATATTGTTACCTAGCATATTCCCTCCTCTTCTGATGAGAAGCATTAGACTTTGAAATGCCTAGCATAGACCTTTCATAACTCCTACACACTGTATTGTATTCCCTTGTTTCAAATTGATAAATAAATATATATGCATCAGTATATATTTTCCTATTATCAATATCTTTCTCTCTTGTATCTAAGCTCTATACCTACATGTCGAGCTTTTTATTACGTCAAAAGTCTCCGTTTAAAGAATCCTTATATGCTTATTTGATTCCTTTATATGGATATATATGCTACAAAAGATCAGAATAACATCGATACTGTCAGTTTCAAATCCAAAACAAAGGGGAAAAATATCTGGTCGCCTATGGCGGACTCTCTTTAGCACCCGTTTATATTTATCTGTACCTCTATTTGAGTTTTAATCTTTAACTTCCTCGAGAAAATAAAATATCGCAGGGTTTTTACATACAACATATGACACCATTTTTGAGGAGACAGATATAAACAGAGGCTGAAAAGAATGCGACATAGGTAACTAAAGATTGCTCTGATTTGTTTGAATTTGAAACCGACGGTACCAATGTTTTCTGATCTTCTATAACGCATATATGGATAACTATTATACTCTTATTTTGAAATTTCTTAATAATCGAATACTCTGCTGGGGTTCTATCCCATTAGCCTTATATATATATATATATATATATATATATATATACTTCAGAATAAAATTATCTAACAATCAACTGGTATGGAAACCTGTGATTATAAGTTTTACAAGATATTACTGGCAGTAATATTCTATAAGTACTATCCCACCTAAATAAGAATTGCTCGATATATAAGATAGAGCAAATAAATCAAATTTTTAGTCATTCAATGAATTTAAAAATTTATGACGTGAAATGTTTGAGTTTCAAATCAAAAGATTTTTTTATTATTCTATGTAAGACAAAGAATACATTTGAAATGTCACACTGCGTTTGAAATACATTTGAAATACCACACTACTATCAAAGACATTCACTTCTGATTTTACGATGCAATTTGGATGTGTATTTGTATATGCTTTTCATTAAATTTCCTTACTCTATGACATTTAAATACCTAAACAACTTTTAATTGTGTTTTCCATGTCTTACTGACTTCTCTTATGAAAAGATGGTAGACATCGAAATCCTATAGGATAAGGAATTGTGATATTTCAAATGCATTCTTCAAATGTATTCTTCGTCTTTGTAGAATAATAAAAATCTTTTGATTTGAAATTCAAACATTTCACATAATAAATTTTTAAATTCATCGAATGGCTAAAATTTTATATATATATATATATATATATATATATATATATATATATATATATATATATATATATCCTAGCCGACCGCCTGGCGTTGCCCGGTCGTATTTTAACCAAAACATACAACTTTCCATCACCTTCATCCCTTTTTAAAAAATGGAATCGCCCGATCGGCGAAGACAAGGTTCAAGCAAGCAAGCAGGGACAGCCAAACGTAAAATGATTGACATCATAAAGAACGAATAGTGTTTGTTAAAAGCTGTGTGTGTTTGTTTGAAAGACGCAGTAGCATACATAACTGCTGGTTGCTGCTGCTGCTGCTAAAGTTAAGAAATTATATAAGAAATAATATAACAAACAACGGTCACAGATGGTCTGCTGGTTAATACAATCAACAATTATTTGTTCTGTATAAAATTAAAAAAAAACATCAATTTTCTAATGTTATTTCAATATTTTATCACAGTAAATAATTTTTACACTTCGTATTATTTAAAAAAAATATCTTAGGAATTGAATTATCCTGTATTTAAACAGAAAAGGTCGAAATAGATATACCATATTTTCTTGGGTATAATACGACTTTGTCTTTTTAAACATAAACAATGAGAATACATTACAGTATTGTGCATATATGATCACTAGGGCTAGGATAACAGCATATTCTTTTCATTGTTTTGGCTCTCGAATGTGTATCCGTTGATATCTTATATGCTTCTATATAGAGTGATGTGGTTCTCGGTTGAGTAATTAAGTCTAACTGTGTCAGATATATCCTCGAGAGTCGTAACAATGAAAAGAATATGCTGTTGTCATAGGCCTAATGATCACAAGCATTCTCTACTTAATGAGAACTAATACTGATGTAAGATGTTTATATTGCACTTTTCTTAGATGCTTCCTCAAATTTTGATGAGTACATTTGTCAGTTATTCTCCCCATACCAGTTTGAAACAGCATTTTCTTTGCAAGACAATTAAATTGATTGGGTATATATTATTTTAGATGCGTCCAAGAGTTAATCTGTATTCGATGCTTCCATTTGAGCATGACAAAGCATACGTTTCTGAATTTTTGAGATGAGGATTGGTTATTAGTATTATTTACATTCATTAGACTATTGTTCTCATCTTTTGTGTCATTTTCATAATGTTTCGGTCGATGTAATCTCCGATTTCCTTCAGGTGTATCTTGTTGAACTCGCGAATGTTTCTGTCAAACTCGGGAATTTTGACAGAATTTCGAACAGAACCGTTTATTTACTTCACAAGGGTAGCATGCTTTTGTTCCATCAGCCATGACTGGACAGACGTCCTAAGTAATTCGCAATTGTATTTTTTGGTCGCC
>NW_027633637.1:0-35953 GCF_053919585.1 Euprymna scolopes | reverse complement strand
GTGAGCATTTTACATTTTTACACTTGAAAAATCCTGCACTTTTCAATTTTTAGGTTGCAAATAAGGAAAGTCCCTTGCATTATGGGAACTATTCCCTGAACAAAAATAGTTGTCTATTTTCTGATTGATAACTGATTACGTTAAAAGTTGAATAAGAAAAAACACGGTAGGAAAAAAAAAAATAATTTAAGATCTTTTTCATGCTTGCCTTTTTTCTAATGTTATTGCGCTTCGGGGCGGGATCAAAGTGTAGTATCTGTTCTGCAGATGCTGCACTTAAGATAATTTGTACCAGTCAGTGGAGGGGAAACCCTCTATACTGGGACAATTATTATTTTTGGTAACCAGAGTGCCCCCTTTTTGCCTACTTTTAGGGGAGCTGGTTTTTACCTCACATTAAAAACGGCCTTGTGCCTAATTTGCTCAGTGGGGGAGCAAATAAATACCATCTGTTCCGGCAGATGCTGCACTTAAGATAATTTGTACCAGGGGAAAACCTCTATACTGGGACAATTATTATTTTTGGTCACAACCACAGTGTCCCCTTTTTACCCTACTTTTAGGGGAGCTGGTCCCCCCACCACCACCACACATTAAAAAACGGCCTTGTGCCTAATTTTCTTTGGTGGAAAAGCAAATAAATACCTTTTTTATGATCGAGTTCAAATAAGCCGTTAATTTCTTTCCATGATATTTTCTGCTCCTTTTAAAAAGTAATTCATTTTTAATTGATTACTTCTCGTTTCTTGATTCGTACATACTAGATAAACGTATATTGCGCCTATAATGGGTTGTCTGAGATGAGAGCAGATCAAACGTCATCACCAGAGAAACGGGTATTCACTTGGCAATTTTGGTATTAATCATATCCTCAAGCGGTTTTGACAGATCCGCCTGGGGCGAAGAATGTAGATACATTTTGTTTACACGTTTTACTGTCCATTCAAGTTACGGAACCCAAAATATAGGGCTGCTTAATGACTTTACAACCCTGTGTTATTATTACAGCCTATCTCTATACGATTACTTACATTATTTCCCCCCTCCTTTCTCTTTCATCTCTCTCCCATACGCATACATACAAATACATACGAAGGTTGTTGCAAAAGTCTACTCTTTTGTAAGTAAAAAAAAAAAAAAAAAAAAAAAACTAAAACGTTGAAAAGCTACGAAGACGGGACTGGTACCATTACTACAAGCGGCATTTGTCCACCATAATTTATTTTTCGACATAGTCACCACCATACTTAACACACTTCTGTCAGCCTTATTTGATGCGTCAGCTTTAAAAGTTCGGAGCGCACATTGTCGCTCCCATCAGTGTTTCCATTCTGAAATCGTGGAACCCATCTCTAATCTTGCTTGAATCAACTGTATCGGCTCCGGAAACGTTCATCATGCTCCGTGAATATTGATCGGTTCATTTTTTTTTTTCTACAGGGAGGAATGCAGTGACGTATCTCTGGTTCTTCCGACTGTTTATGACAGGCGCTGCGTACTTAGAGTCTCAGACCGTCAATATCTGCAACAGAAAAATGAAACTTTCTTATCATGAATGCATCAGTTAAGAAATTATAACAATTTGCAATGCCTCTGGTCTGTTTGATTAGAATATAAAAAAAAATAGACCGTATTATTTTTGGAAAGTCCCTCGTATTCTTGGATAACGTTGCCTATACCCATCTCATCAGCAGACAGATAGCGTAACGGTGAGAAACGCTGACTGTCGCCTGGGCGATTGAGTTTACATCCTTGCTTGAGGTAGTTGCTTGTCTAGCCACAATGATGAGCTTCGAAACAGTACTGTATATGGATGACTATATATATATATATATATATATATATATATATATATATATATATATATATATATATATACTCGGGTTTTTTTATATTCAAAAGTAATGGACTAATGAATTCAACGAGGTTGTTAGATAGTGCTCAATAAAAAGAGCTGATAATACTTGTTTATTGTTATATAAACATGCTCACATCCCGCTGCTACAAATAGCCACTTGTTTCAATCAAACAACAGATAGCATCAGGCAGCGACTTGACTATTCAAAAGTTCAATGAATAATCTATTCATTGAACTTTTGAATAGTCAAGTCGCTGCCTGATGATATCTGTTGTTTGATTGAAACAAGTGGCTATTTGTAGCAGCGGGATGTGAGCATGTTTATATAACAATAAACAAGTATATATATATATATATATATATATATATATATATATATATATATATATATATATATATATATATATATATATATAGTCAGCCACACACAGTACTGTTTTTCGCAGGTCAACAAGCCAGGGTCGACGAAACCCGACCGCTCATATGACAGTCGGAGTTTCTTATATATATATATATATATATATATATATATATATATATATATATATATATATATATATATATATATATATGAAATATTCTTTTCATTTTGAACCAATATATAATTTCCCTTACTATATGATTTAAAAACTTAAAAACTTTTAACAATGATTTTCTATGTTTACTGCATTAGCAAATAAGGTATAAACCATTTAAAATATTTGCTAATATTTTCTCCATCTGAGGAGATGGGTAAACATCGAAACCCTATAGGTTAGGGCGATATATTTATTGAAATGTATTCTGTGTCTTGAAAAATTGTAGAATTTGAAATTTTACCATTTCACATTTATAAAATTTAAATTACTATATTATGATGAAAAATTACAGTTTGCAAAAATATTGGATACATCAATTTAATACTTTGTTTCATCGCCTCTGTTTTATTGCACTGCTTCCAGTTGCTTTCACTTTTTCACACTGATCCACCGTGACTTTCGGCCATTATTTCTTGTATAATATTTATAATTACTTGATGTTTTGTGAATTCCATATATATATATATATATATATATATATATATTGTAGCTAGACAAGCAACTACCTCAAGCCAAGATCGAAACAGAGCTTCTAACCGTTGCGCTATTCGACTACTGCTATGCGGGCAGTGAATTAACAATGTTTTTAACATTGTCCAAATACCTAAGGCTCAATTGTTTTACACAAAGAGCATTGCTTAATACGCTAATGGTAATTTGTATATTATATGCTCCCAATATGCTCAAGACATGATAGAGAGCATTATAGTCATCCACATACAGTACTGTTTCGCTGTTTCACAGCTCATCAGTACGGTTAGCCATCAACTACCTCAAGCCAGGATCGAAACCTAACCGCGCAAACGACAGTCGGAGTTTCTAACCGTTGCGCTATTCGGCTGCTGCTATGCGGACAGTTAATTAACAATTTTTTTTATTGACATTGTCCAAATACCTAAACTCAATTTGTTTACACAAAGAGCATCGCTTAATACTCCAATGGTAATTTATATATCACTTCCCAATATGCTCAACCCAAAATAGGAACATTAGAGTCATCTTCATACAGTACTGTTTCGCTGTTTCACAGTTCATCAGTGCGGCTAGACAAGCAACTACCTCAACCCAGGGTATGTATACACACACACGGTCTGTTGTTATTATTTTTAGCGATTTAGCAGTTTCGAACTGTTACTTATTGTTTGTATGTTTTGCTTCCTAATCGGTAAAGAGAGAGAGAGAGAGAGAGAGAGAGAGAGAGAAAGATAGATAAAGAGAGAGAGAGAGAGGGAGAGATTTCCTTCCCTTTATTTTCGTTTTTGCGTCGCCCCTTTTTTATTTCAATTTATTTAAATCAACATTTTCATAGCGGTTTCATCACTTTCTATTTGTGCATCTCTTTTCATATCCTTGTATATATATATATATATATATATATATATATATATATATATATATATATATATATATATATATAATCTAGCGATAGCTTTTCTCCCAATCAAACTCTCTCTTTTTTACTCTCTCTCTCTCTCTCTCTTTCTCTCTCTCTTTCTCTCTCTCTGAACATCTAATATATCTCCCTTTTTTCACCCTTTTCTCCTATAGAAGTTTTTTTTTTAATTTACTTCATTTAGTTCCCCTCTCCTTCTTTCTCCCTTTTCTGTCTGCCTCTCTCTCTTTTCTCTCTCTCTCACGCATTCTCATTCTCTTCCTCTCTCTCACTACTTTTTATCTTCCTTCTCTTTTCCCTTTGTCGACTTCGTTCTTATTTTTTTCTATTTTAGAGGTACCTAGACGGCTCTTTTTCTCCCGAATTCTTTGCATTTGGAACCCCTTCTCTGTTGCTTATTTTACGGACATATCGACACACAGAAATTGAAACGCAATATGAAGAAACACCTGAGCTGCACAACAATGCAAGTACGGATAGCTCTAGAAATGTGGCTCTAAAAGTAGTGCTTTATGAATATGGCTCTAAAAATATGGCTATAAATATGGCTCTAAAAATATGGCTCTGTAAATAGTGTTCTATAAATATGTCTCTATAAATGTGGCTCTTAATTCACATAATCCTCACGCATTCTGTTGACAATGTGTTTTATTAGAGTCGTATGAATAAAAAAGGTTTTATTCGCCTGTCTTATTTTTCTAATGTATCTCCCCCCCCTCTTTGTCACCTCTCCATGAATATGTGTGTATATATTTTAGCAGTAAATTTCTCTCTTTTTATTGGATTTATTGTGTTTTATGAATCCGTATCCATCGGTTCTTCAAAGCATCGCTTCCAAATTGTTATTGGCGGTCGGCGGTGTACACGGAAGCTGGGCTGGAGGTGAATCTGTTTCGACCCATTTGGCCTCTTAATCACTTGTTGTCTACCCACTCCCCATACTTATAAGGTGTTGAATCTAAATAACAGCACATACGCACTAAAACGAGAAGACACACTGGAAAGAGAAATCAAGTACCCTAAAGTAAAAGGAACGAAATGTTGGAATCGTAAAACGCACCTGTATATCCTGAAGAACGTTTATTAAATACAAGCAGGCCGCCCGACGTTGCCCGGTCATAAAATACACATAAATATGTTATTTTAATTCACACTGGAACTGAGACATGTGCATGCGAGTGCTATGTTTTTTTTCTTTTAAAGAGTTCACTTCTTGTAAGTAAAAAATTACTCGAGCCGATATTAAAACCAAAACCTGAAGACAGTACGTCAAGTACGATAACAATTAGACCAGCTTGACACGACTTTAAAAAGTGTTTGCAAACTAACTTGTTTATAAGATAAAGAATCCGTTATGTGAAGGATTCACGCATACGCATTCGTGAAACAGATAAAAACCCGACGAACTCCACGGAGTATTATTATTTTTTTTATGTTGACCCCTAAGCAGACCGTTATTCCGAATGAAAACCGATTAAAAATATTCCACGTGTCTGAATACCTTGAATACTAAATTTCAAGTCTGTAGATCAAACATTTGTTGAGTATATAGGTTGACAACTGTTCTCTCTCTCACACACACACACACACACTTTCACACACACACACTTACTTTTATAGATATATAGATTAGTTTGTTTGTTTTAGTATGGAATTTCAACACTGCCAAATGGTATGTTCACATATAACGTGTTTTCTGTAAACATATACGATTACAAATGATATAATTATTGTGCATATCGATGTGCATGTGGATATTATTATTTCATGCATCTTCTTTTTTTTTACACAGTGATCACCACTTATCAAGGCCCGGAAGCCACTCAGGGATAAGGGTTATTGCAAGTACATTACGTTAGTGTGGAGATTTGATGAAGTGTTTACTTAAGGAGGCGGTTCATTAGGAATTCGTTAACATTGGACTTAAAGACATCCAAGTTGTAGTCAGGTGGGAAGCAGGCAGACAGAACAGAGTTCCACAGGCGTGCAGTTCTAAGAAAGAAGCTTTGTTCATGGAATCCGCGTTTTGATTTAGGCACAGATATAGAGTGGGGGAAATTTTTCACAGTGGATTCAGCTAGACGGGTGTTTTTCGTGAAAGATTGGCGAGGGGAGACCAGAGATTGGAGTTCAGACGAGCTCCTGCCATGGAAATAACGATAAAACAAGGATAAGCTCGCAACGTCTCTTCTGTGGGAGAGAGGGTGCAGGGTAGAGAAAAGGGCATGCCCCACTAAGCCACGAAGTCTATTTTGTACTCTGTCAAGGCAGGATAGGCTGTTTTTAGCAGCTCCTGCCCAGATATGGCAACAGTATTCCATCTGTGTCTATTTTAAATATTTATTTAACAGTGTTTAATACATGATTAGAACTAGATAGTATGTTTTGAAAATATACATGCCAATTTAAACTACACGGCATGTTCCGTATTTCACCCTCGTTGGAAATTCGTCAGGTTATTGGGTGGAATTAACGTTTTTATATATTCTGAGTTTGCTAGTTAACCTAGCGGATACGATACGTTATTTACGAACACACGCATATATGACAACTAGCTAAACAGAGGCTTCTGATTTAAATACCGGTAGGGAAACGTCAGGCTAAAATGCACCGAATTCGTTCTACCCGTTGTTATTATATATACGCGCCATTTTTAGTCTCTCTAGCTAATCAATAATATTTATCTTTATTCCCTCCCCCTGATTAATATTTACATTGACCAATCGCAGGAATTCTCTCAAGTAAGGGTCCAGTTGAATTACGCTTTTCCTTTGTTTTTATAATTGTGACTAAACCTTTCTGAATATGTCGAATAAATCGATTACCGTATTTGAACACGTGTGTCTATTTGGTAACTTTCCTGTTCATCTTTTGAGCGTAGATATATATATATATATATATATATATATATATATATATATATATATATATATATATATATATATATATATATATACATATAGTAATTTATAAAATATATATGGCGATTAAGCTACACTGAATATTCGGCGTTTCATCCACTATAGGATTCGTCAGGCTTATGCGCGAATTCTGTGGCTGTTTCTCGTTTTTATATATGTTGAGGATTTTAGTTAGCCAATCAGCTTTCTAGTATTCAAAAATGGATTGGCTAACTAAAATCCTCAACATATATAAAAACGAGAAACAGCCACAGAATTCGCGCATAAGCCTGACGAATCCTATAGTGGATGAAACGCCGAATATTCAGTATAGCTTAATTGCTATATATATTTTATAAATTACTAACTAGCTCTACCTACGTATTGAGCACTTTTGAAGTAAATACTTAAAGTTTACGCATAAATCTATACGTTCGTATATTAATTTTATGTGAGTAAATGAAGTATATATATATATATATATATATAGATAGACAGAGAGAGAGAGAGAGACAGACAGACAGACAGACAGAGAGAGAGAGAGTCATCCACATAGTACTGTTTCGTTGTAACAAATTTCTTCAGCACCTTTCTCTAGCTTGGGTTTGGACCTACAACCATCGTGTTGATAGTTGGCAGTTTATCCCACCGGACCATGGGATCGGTGCTCGCAAATGACCCCAACAAATATCCACTTCAATAAACAGCTCGAGCTGCTTGTTTATGTGCATACAAACAGCGAGCCTCGCTTTAAGCCAATTAAGTAGCGCTCTACCTAAAGAATGGGGGCTTCAAATAAACATATACATATATGTGTGTTTTTCTTTGCATGAATGTGCGTGTATGTGGGTGGATACTTGAGCATACCAGATGATATATTTAAACTAAACTAATCGATAAATATTTTTAATTCGATGTAATTTTGTTTCTAAAAAAAGTCGAAGTTATGAACATTCTCGAGTTTTTTGGGGGGTAGGTTTTATATATATATCATTTTTATTTATATCGTTTTAATAATAATTTATACTCTGTGCCATTCTACCTGCCCTTTTCATGACCTACTACGCTTTCAATCGTAAAACGCGCGACAAATTTTATAACCGCCCAACAGACATCCAATTTTTTTGCGATGTTCCCTCTTGTTCTCCAACCAGTAGTCCACAAGCAACCAAAAACTTTACCGCAGTTAAACCTCTTCTTGTTTTATTATCTTTATTATTACGTTCTATTTAGCATGCATTTTTAGTCGTGTGCAAGCGACTCTATAACTCACCCCGTCGGTCGGTCGGTCGGTCGGTCCGTAACACTTTTGTGCTTGACCGTTTTGGTTAAGATAAAAGGTATGTTGTTAATAGCTGCTGTTCATAGCTTTCTAAGCTTTTCTTGGCCTTTTGAATTTTACATTGAATTTTTTTTATTGTATTTTCTTCTTTAAACGGAATAAATTAAATATGAAGATCAAAGTGTAGTATCTGTTCTGGCAGATACTGCAAGCAAAGACCATATGTGGGGGCAGCCTCACATATAAGACCTTGGTCAATATAGGGGCAACCCTTCATACCAATTGTCACTATCCAGCTCCCATACTCCCGGGGGAGTGGGTCCTCATTTTCCCTTCACTCCTCACATTAAAAACCAGATTTGTGCCTAATTTGCTCGGTGGGGGAGCAAATAAATACCCTTTTCTTGGCCTTTTGGCCAAGATAAAAGTGTATTATCCTTTCCGGCAGATACGGCAAGCAAAGACCATATGTGGGGGCAACCCCACATATAATACCTTGGTCAATGTAGGGGAGATCCTTCATACCGATTGTCACTAACCAACTCCCCTCGGTCTTGTACATAATTTGCTCGGTGGGGGAGCAAATACATACCAACCCCACATATAAGACCTTGGTCAATGTAGGGACAACCCTTTATACCAATTGTTACTATCCAGCTCCCCTACTCCCCGTGGAGTTGGTCCCCATTTCCCCCTTCACACCTCACATTAAAAATCGGCTTTGTGCCTTATTTGTTCTGTGGGGGAGCAAATAAATACCCTTTTCTTGGTCTTTTGGCCAAGATAAAAGTGTAGTATCTGCTCTTACTACATGCTGTACTTATGTTTGTAACTTTGTGATATAAAGTGGGGGATCACTTTTCTGTATTAATTTAATGTAAAATGATCCCCCACTTTACAACCAGTCAGTCTCGAAGCCATTCAAATCATTCTCCAGATCATTCAAGTTGTTTTCGAAGGAGTGCAGTTATTTTTTAAGCATTCAAGTCATTCATAAGGTCATTCAATTCAACCTTAAGTTCATTAAAGTCATTCTAAGTCATTTACATTTTATTTATTTAAGTCATTTCAGCCCATTTTTCAGTCATTTTAGAATTTCATGTCAATCCTACATTCACGCATTCATTCATTACACGAGCGAGAGCACACGACTAATGGCTATTGCCCTTGTTGATTTACAAATTTATTCCCTGAATATACGGGTAGATATTCAATATTCCAGAGATAATAAAAATACCGTAAGGAAGGTAAAATGATTATTAACACTTTCAAAGTAATGATAAAAGTGCGGGAATATAGTCCGCATCTTATTTTTATTAATTACTAGAGGGTGCGCCCGGGTCTGCTCGGACGTAAATTCCGCTTAAATGTTATATTTTAATTTGTCTAGATTTCGTATATATTATTATAGGGTCGGGATTTCAAAAGTAAAATATATATATATGCATATATATATCTGGGTGCCTTCAGCTTGAATCGAAACCGAAACATTCAAAGCTGGCGACGTTACCACTGTACCAACGGTACACGAATATAAACCAATTATAAATAAAAAAAGTAAAAATAAACTAAGATGAATCTACAAAATGTTTAACGATTTTTTTAAATTTTGACCCATTTTTTACCCCTTAAAAACAATTTCAACCCATAAAAGAACGGCCCGTAAAAATCGAATCATTTGAGTCCCCTAGCGCCACTCTGCAACGGTGAGTTTCGGGGGAGATCAAGTTTGAAAATATGAATATAGACAGGCAGACAAACAGCCCTACAGACAAACAGGCCGACAGACAGACGTATAGCCTTTTATATATTAGATGAAGTAAGCGGAATAATTATAAGTTTTACATAATACCATCATGGTTAATATTTCACGACAACTAATATTTTCCTAAAAGGTGACATATTAATGCGAAAACCTATCTTATGTGTTCAGGTTTTTTTTTTATGATACCTGTTACCTTGGCAACGTTGGAGGGTCGGGAATGTAGTAAACTAAATGCCCTTGCGGTCAGTAAATTATGTTTCGTTTTTTTTTTTTTCCTCTTTTTTTTTTAATATGTAACAAGAATATAAGTGTTTTCAGTAGATTACAAAAAAAAAAAAAAACATCGGTTAGCGAACAGAACATATATAGTGAGATGTGCTCTCTCTCTCTCTCTCTCTCTCTCTCTCTCTCTCTCTCTCTCTCTCTCTCTCTCCTGGAATTAAAATAAAAGAATCTCGTTGACAGGTCGTAATTTAAAACACGAGATCGATCACTCATAAAAATTAACAATCGTGGTTTTCTTTGAAAGAGAAATGCATAAAGGTAAAACAGATTCTGATAAATGCAGCCAGTATTTTCCAATATATAATAAAGACCAATGTGTAATTATTTATATATTTATATATCCATAGAAATAACTATACGCACATTACGCAAAAGTTAAACATGCCCTTTCTCTAGTCCCATACGTAACAATTTAAAGTGGCGAGAGAAAGTTAGAAAAGCGAGTCAGATAACATTCTCAGTTTTACTAGTCTTTCTTTGATTCGCCGTTATTTTCATGACAGTGATCGACTGAGCTCTAATCTCCCCTCCTGTAATAAATTCTAAACAAGCACTCGTCTAGCTACAATCACTATCAATAATTAGCCGTTCTAATAAGATAGGCTGGACCAAAGAAGTACTGTGGTATCTCGACCAGAAAACTAGGAAACTTATGACCATGCATTATGCCCAAAGTATCGACTCTACATGAAAAATAAAAGATCCAGAGAAGAGAATGCTTAGGGTATAATTATATGTAAAGGAAACAAAACAGATTGACTTACATTTAGTTTATAGCTGTATTTTCAACCGCAATAAAATAGAGTATACCTACTATAGCCTACGCTATCGTATAAGATTACAAGACAAATCGTCGGTGTTCATTTATGGGTTAGAATAAATTCTGTTCTACCAACATGTTTTGTTTAGAAACTAATGTTTTCATTTTATTAAAATATAACAGGCAGCTGTTCCTACTTAAGCGAGAGGAACTCTAATCCCCTATCTTCACATAAACCTCTTCAAATGTGTTTGATATACGAACGCAATTGATAAATCCGGAAAGCACCGCAAAATAAAGTAGGATTTTTCACACTATCAAGGTGAACTGACTTCGACTCACGCCGAACTCATTTACAATCGGTCAGCTTGTGTTTGTCTCCTCGGAGATTTATTGGATTATAAACTTCCTTCTCTGTCGGTGTATGTTTGATGTCGTGCTTATATTCGAGTTTGTTGGACACTTTTCGGACGGCAACTGGACGTCCTAAACAAAACCGGACACACAACTATTATAGAAACGAACTTTTCCTATTGTTAAACATCCCCATGTTTTGACAACGCTCGTTCTGGGTTCTTTTGTTCTGCTTTGGCCTCTCCCACTTTTTCTGACTTCGGCCGCAGTCAGCGGCGAAACACCTGTTTTATGGCGGTTTCCGTATAGGTGGCGTGAAAAACAGAAGTGATCCTTGATAACCTGTTCAATGGTGAGATGAAGGAGCGGCAGCTACCCGACTGGGAAGACATAAAGGGACAAGAGGTGCGAACAAGGAGTTTCTAATAAGGTTGGTCGAGAAAAGGAAAGAAAGAGAAAAGGTGACACGTTGACAAACATGGCGGGGGTGATGAAACAGTGCGGAGATGACAGTTGGAATGAGGATGGGGGTTTGCCCCCTGACGAGAAGGCAAGTGGGCCGACGAACTGAAGTAAGGATGGGCTATAAACGGGTGTGTATATATATATATATATATATATATATATATATATATATATATATATAAAAGTGTGGGGGGAGGGGGGAGAAAGAGTGTGAGAAAGAGAAAGAGAGATAGGGGTCGAGGTAGAAGTACGAATGCTATAGGATAAATAAAAAACAAATACACATACTTTATTCGGGATAAAATAAAATCTCTCTCTATATAAAATTCAATGTGTGTGCGTGCGGGTGTGCCTTATGGAAAAATCTAAATACATCAAGTCAAACAATATATTCTACTAAAATAAATAAAAACTAGATAAAATATTGTTGGAAACTCGCTAAATATGTGTAATCGTAACATAGGTTGGCATATATTCGGTGGGTTTTTAGCAGTATTTTGCATATTTTTTTAAATTTTTAACTCCTTTTCCCAAACTTATCGTGTCAAAGAGAGAGTTGGGCGCCTTATTAAATTTTCCAATACATCGATAAACACTGCATGTTTTCGAGATGGATAAACATGTCACATTAAATAAATAAAAAAAAAACATATCCTGTTAGGTAGAAAAGTAAGTAATCTTGCCTTTAATAACATTTATTTGTTATATATATATATATATATATATATATATATATATATATATATATATATATATATATATTGACAACGTTTTCGAATCTATGTGTACAGTAATGCAAACTCCAAACAATTTGTTTAAAACCACTAAACAACTAAAACAATTGAATGCATTTCATAAAAATAAACAAATTTTACTGCTTTTACAAAGTTTAGCTTTTAATCGTGTAATTTGCGCCAAACATTGTTAAACCCGTCACAGCAACGTTGAATTGTTTGATTATTTAAAATAAAAATAAAAAAAAACTTGTTAAACTATAGCAGAGATTAAAATTGGTAAGTTTAGACAGTCACTATTTTACTAGTTCAACAATAGTTTTATAATGTCGTGGTAAGTTTGCGTCGGTGGATTTGTAGAGTCACCACTTATCAAGACCTGAAGTCTACTTGAGGATAATGAATATAAGACGGTCACGGAGACAATCACGTAGTGATCGTTAATTGGGTAGAATTTGATTGTTAAAAGGGAACCTGTTTACATTAGACTTGAAGACGACCGTAAGCTGGGAAGTAAGCTGTCAAAGCAGAGTTCCACAGGCGGGCAGTTCTAAGAAAAAAGCCTTGCTTATAGAATTTGGGTTTATATTTAGCCACAGAAAGAATGAAGGAAAAATTCTTGATATTTGTTGTAGTAGGACGAGGGCTTTTTGAGAAAGTTTTGCAGGAGGCATAGACTTGAGCTCAGACGAGCACTTGCCATTAAATAAAACGATAGATCAGGAAAAAAAATCTCACAGTGGCTCTTCTGTAGAAAAGAGATTGAAGGGAGATGTAAAGAGCATCATTAACGATGCCAGTTTTAGGGATCTGTCGAGGCAGGATAAGTGCTCCGAGCAACTTCATCACAGATGTGGCAATAGTACTCCATTTTAGAAGAAAAAAATAATTAAAACTGCAACCAATATAATTAATATTATACATATAATAAAACATGATCAATCAGATAAAACTATCAACTAAAAACTAAAATCAATATAATAAAATTGCTTCCGCTTTATCGTTATTTTAATGGCAAGTGCATATCTAAGCTCTAATCTATAGTCCACCCCACCTCGCCAAACTTTCACGAAAAACACTCGTTTAGCTGAAATCACTATCGACAATATTACCCACTCTTTATCTGTACTTAAACATAAACGTGGCTTCTTTCTTAGAACTGCACGCCTATGGAAATCTCAATCTGACTACAATATGGTTGTGTTCAAATATAACATAATCAATTTCTTGATAAGCCGCCTCGTTAAGTAATCCAATTTGCCAAATTTCCACTACCAACGATTACTACGATATTATCCCATTGACTACTGTACACCTATTAACCCTTATTCTCGAGTGGCCTCCGGGCCTTGATAAGTAGTGATTCTTATGCAAAAATAAATTCTAGACTATTGGAGAATATTGAAATGTAACACTGCCATTGATTTTCGTATACCATGAGTAGAAGCTCGAGAAATAGTCTCATATAATGATTAGAGAGGAACTATTTTCCTTATAGACGAAACCGATATACTCAGCCTCGACGAATAATAGGGATCTGCATGGTTATTTACAACTGAGAGTGAAATTAGTGTGTAATCTTTTTTTTTTTTAATATGGACTATGTACAAGGTACCGAAAAAGTATTTAAAACTGAAATAAAAGATTTTTTGTCAAGAAAAAAGTATACTGGACAACATTTTATTTATTAATGGCAAGCAGGAGCTGCGTACCGGCTTTGCCTGGTGGAAATATGATCCAAAGTCAGGACAGATTCGGAAAATAATCTCCCACCTGCGGACACAAATTTACCTATGATTATCTAATGCATAATCGTATGTGAGTGACGTGAATTACATGGATAAACAAATAAAAATATTAACACGGAAAAATGGTGGCAGTTGTTCGTTCTGGAAAATTGCGGTCACTGATCGTAGTGGCCAAAATGAAATGATCTAGTTTCATTGTAGTGTATTGTCTGGCAGTTGCAGCTAGCGGAATCAACTGGTTATCATTTTTGGTGCTGGTGGTTACTGGCGATTCGTGTTTTTTAAGACGGTTGTTTGTCTTTACAACTGTTATCCTCAGTTCATGCCGGTCACTCTCTGTGGTAATCACTAATACCGGACTCAGTTTGACTGCTCCAAAATGAAATTGTCTGTCAGTGGGTGCCAATGGCGAGAATTGGTGGACACTGGCGTGTAGTAGTATTTTGAGGCGTTTTGATGCGTTTGGCGGAACCGCCTTGTCTTTGCAGCAATCAGTTATTGTCGGTCACGACCATTGTTGAAGTCCATTTGGCTGTATCGAAATGAAATCTCCTGTCATCAATTGTCGGGCACTGTCATCCACTGGCGGACACGTCCATAAACTTATATAAATGTAATGTCTTTATTATACATAAATATTTTCAAAATGTATTTGTTTGCAAATAATACAAGACAATTTTTTTGCTTTCTGTTTTATTTTTTGTAACTAAATCTGTTCATTGCTGCACAATTTTTAAAGAAATTAGTATTTACATTTGTTATTTCAAAACCTTCATTGTCGCTAAACAATCTGAAAACCTTACTGATATTACGAGGTTGCTACGCATCAAAATCAATGTACGTTATCAATTTTGACCATTTTCAATGTTTTGTTGTAATGTTTTAAGGAACAATCGAAAAAACTTACACTTCTAAAACCTCTTTATTTACACGATTTCTTGACCTATAAACAGTACATGTGAACAAATAACGAATAAGCTTGCGAAGAAAAAGAAAAGAAAACGAGGAAAGAAGAAGAAGGGACAGCTTGTTAGTGACTGCCGAGAAAATTGTCTTTTGGACAGTTCAAAACAATGCCTTTATTTATTTAACGTCGATAAAGAAGGATAAAGCCGGCCAGTGTAGAAATGTCTGTATACATTTTAAAAGTACAATAGTGTCGTGTCTCTATAAAATAAACTAATAGATACGGTTGTATTAAAAACATTGATGCATTGGTATTTGCGGAAATCGGAAGTGTCTATATATTGTCGAAGCATGTCAGGGTTGACACCATATTAGATTTTTTAAAATACATCTTAAATTGGTTGAAAAATTAATCTGTTAATCCTGGAAACGAATCTGAGCAGCCAATAATAGTGACTGAATACAAGAATCCTGAAACGATCATTATTTGAAAAGTAATGGAGGATTAGAATGCAGCTAATGTAACGTAATAGGAAAATGAAAAAATTACGGAAGCGTTTAATAATTGAACTCTCAAAAATATTCAGTAAGTTTAAAGAAATAATGTGCTGTCATCTCTTACTATGACCTTTTGAGAAGAATATTTATCTACGGACTTTGCGTAAAAATTTAGTATATTTAATGAACTCGATAGATAATAGCCGGACACACGCGAAGGTCGCGTAGCCATTTTGGATTAATATATAACCTCCAGTATTGCTTTTTCTAAGCGATCATTTTCTAGACGGTAAAAATCCCTGTCTATTTTATCATATAAAAAAATTATGAAAGGAAATATAATAATGTGAATTTATTTTATGTTGATAAGCTTTTGTTTATGTTTAATTTTCGTGGTAAGATTTTGTCTGATAAACTGTCTAGCAGCGTATCTTTTAGGAGAACCAGGAAATAAAATAGCATCTCTCACTTGATTTCGAAGTCGATTTTGTACTCTCTCCACGCAGGAATTAAATGCAGCAGTATTCCAACTTGTACCGTATCTGATTCTTACATATTAGAAGTCAGGTTCTTCCTGACACGAGAGAATGGTCTAACCATGTTTCCAGCAATTTAGAAACGGATGTATTGTAAATAATTCATTTCCAAAAAAAAATAAATAAATAAATCTTTACGATTCACTTAGAAAACTATGACATTTCACTAGCTAATCCATGTAGATACGTATGTTTATTCTGGATTTAGAGCAAGCTTTTCATTAAATAGAAGTTCATTAATGAGCATCACATACGTATCTACAAGATGCCGTCAATAAGTTTCCAAACTTTTTTCGTATGGCCACTTTTATTGATAGTGTATACATAAAACACTAGTCCCCTTCGAAGTAATCTCCTCCGATTGCAATGCACTTGTACTATTACAAGAACTTTCGGAAGGCCCTTTCATCACCTCAATTGTCCTATAACCTTTTAAATTTTACTTGGGCATAACAAAAAGTAAGAGGGAGCAAGGTCTGGACTATAGGAAATACTGTTTGATGCCCATCTTAGTCAAATAGTCTGTAACAAGGATGGAATTATAGACTGATGCATTCGCGCAAATCTTCTGCATCATTCGTCGCGAATAATTGTGTGCAGTTCTCACACTGACATCAAACAGTGCACTTATTGACCCTATAGACGCACGACCGTCATTATCTATAAATTTCTTTATTTGGTCAATCATCTCTGATATTCTGACTGGCTTAGCCCCCACATCTCTCATCATCCCTCACCGACTTCCTGCCTTCTTTGAATCTCTTACATCACTCAAAAACTAATGCTCGATTCATGCAAGATTTTCAAAAAGAACTCTGACCATTCCATACGTTTCTGTTGTATTTTTTTCAAGTTTTAAACAGAATTTTATTGCATATCGTTCTTCTAAAAAGTCCTCACGCCTATAGTGCATTTTATAAGTTCACCAGCTGTGACATTCGGATATTAGTAGAATGTACTCCAGTTCCTGCTGTAGCTGTTCACTTGAACCTGAAACCATAAGAATTAGTCATACATCTCATAAGATGTGTAACAATAACAGACTGAATGTTTAAGAGTCTACGACAATAATTAATTTTAAAGAATCTACGACAATACTTAATTTTTAAGAATCTACGACAATACTGAATGTTTAAGGACTTACGACAATCTTAAATACCTGTGCAAAAAAGTATGGAAACTTATTTAAGGCACCTCGTATCTATCCAAGAATAATAGTATTGTGTAACTCTCTTCCTGTTGAGTGCTTTATATCTATCTAGTCTTGGTTTATCCAGACCAAAGTGACTAGGCATTTCCTGTTTTTGCGATAATCATCTTTCGCTCTTTGTAGCTCCATACCAGCGACTGGCTCCTTGTCTTGACGTTCCTGAAAGCACGTATGCTTACACATATGAGGATTGATAAATACGCAAACAAAAATGGTTTTAAAAAAATGTTAAACGAAAAACATGCGTTTTTATTGATTAATGTTACACACTTACATATTAATTTCGTCTACTATGCGATCAATAATGTTACTGATGTTTACGATTTCATTTTGAAACGAGTTACATTAGATGCGTACCAAATGGGACTGATAATGCGTTTAGTCAATCTCTGTGACCTTGATGAAACGCGTTATTCTGTGACTATTTGTAATGCGTATGTACAAAAATCAGAACATAATACTTACTTTCAATTGACCTGTAACGATCGCACGCCGGAACATTGTTGGCCCAATTTTATGAACACAAGTAAAATTTGCAATTCTATTTATTCGTACTTTATCCCCCCTCTCATTCTCCCCCCTCTCTCTATCTCTCTCTCTCTCTCTCTCTCTCTCTCTCTCTCTCTCGAAAGTACAAATTTATGTGTAAACTTCAAGTATTTACTTCAACAGTGCTCAATAGGTAGAGCTAGGTAGTCAGTTATAAAATATATTTGGCAATTAAGCTACACAGAATATTCCGCGTTTCATCCACGCTAGGATTCACTAGGCTCATGAATCCTAGCGTGGATGAAACGCGAAATATTGTGTAGCTTAATTGCCTTATATATTTTATAATTTACTAACACACACATATATATATATATATATATATATATATATATATATATATATATATATATATATACCATCTCTTCAGAGGAGAAAATATTAGCAAATAATTATAATGGTTTACATGTCTGAAGAGATGATAGACATCGAAATCCTGTAAGATAAGGAATTATAATATTTCAAATGTATTCTTTGTTTTTCATAGAATAATAAAAATGTTGTGATTTGAAATTTGACCATTTTACGTCATAAATTTTTAAATTCATTGAATGCCTAAAATTTGATTTATTTACTCTATCTTGTATATCGGGCAATTTTTCTATCGATGGGATAGTACTTATAGAATATTATTGCCAATAATATTTTGTAAGACTTATAATCACAGGTGTCCATAACAGTTGATTTGTTAGATATCTTTATTCTGAAGTGTCTCTCTCTCTCTCTCTCTCTCTCTCTCTCTCTCTCTCTCTCTCTCTCTATATATATATATATATATATATTTATATATATATATATATATATATATATATATATATATATCTGTAAAAGTCTGAGGAAGCTACAGACGGCCAAAAACACGGCCGGGTAGCTGAAACAATAATGTAACTTAACAGAAAGATACGGTAATAAAAAATAAAACGCATATTTGCTCTACAACAGTATTGAGCACTTTCTTCAGTTTTTATTAATTACCATTTCTACTAAATATATATACATATATATATATATATATTTGTATATATATATATATATATACATATATATATATATATATATACATACATATATATATATAATGGGGGCGCATTTGCCCGCTTTTATATGATATTTTAATTTGTCCAGATTTCGTATATATATTATTAAAGTGTCGTGATTTGAAAAGAAAAAGTAATTTGGTGCCATCAGCAAGAATCGAAATTGAAACGGTAGCCTTCAATGTTGGTGAAGTTACCACGTGACACGAATACGAACTAATAAAAAATAAAAAATGAAAAATTCACTAACATGAAAGTACAAAATGTATAACCTCTTTTTTTTAATTTGGACTTAGTTTTGACCCTTAAAAACTATTTTAACCGGCTAAAAACCCATAAAAAGGTCCGTACAAAATCTAATCATTGATACCCCTTTTACTTTCGGAGGAGAAAGAAATTGAAAGCATGGAGACAGACAAACATATATACCTTTATATATATATATATATATATATATATATATATATACATAGAAAGAGAGAGAACGAGATGGATAGATCGATAGATAGACATGTATATATATATATATATATATATATATATATATATATATATGTTTGTGTGTTTGTCTATGTGTGTGTTTTATTTTTTATTAACGTTTTATCTGTTTTGTTACATATGTTTCGGGAATTGACCAATGTTTACGGTCCAACAACCTCGTTAGACCTTATAGAAATTGTTGTTAGTATTTGGAAGAAGTGTTTTAGAGGAAATACGAGTAAAAGAAAAAGACGGGGGAGTAAGAGATAATAAGGTGGAGGTAGACTTGTATCGACAATATTTAAGTTTTTAAGGTTAAAATACATTAGATTGTAGTGTGTGGGGGTAGCAGATTGAGGTAGGCGTGGATGGAAATATATGGATATAGGGAGGGGGAAAGGATAGTAAAAGAAATATTATTAAAATTTTCTTCTGTATTGTCATTATTATTTTACTACGTAGACTGTTCCTACAAAAACTGCATTGTTATAGCCCTCAAACCTCTTTTCGTACCACGCACAATGCTTGAAGTAAACCACAGAATCCACCTTCATGTAAACAGTTTTGAGAAGAGTGCAACGTAGGGTATGGTCAAAATAAAGAAAATAAGATATGTAAATGGCTGCTGGGTAGTAAAAAAATGTATGTCTTCGTCATACATTTTTATAAATAGTGGGGGAAGGAATGTTATAGAATGGATAGAGATAGATAGACAGAGAGAGAGAGAGGGGGGAGTGTGAATTATAGTGTAGACACGTTCACCGGAAATCAAGATCAGCTGATTGGATTGCGTGTGAGTCATGTGATCAGGTTAGCTGAATCGAGGAGATCTGGTTGGGACTTGGAAGAGAGCGGACGGCTTCGCCGTTGTTTCCTCCCCTTCGCTTGGGGGGGACGAACGCTGACGTGGTAGAAATAAGACCTAGAAGAAGAAACAACACAGGCCAAATTCACTTTCCAATCTTCTGCGATTGATCTGGAAGGTGAATAAAAAAACTATAGAAACAATTTCTTGCCTTGGAGTGAAATAAATCATCGTCCCCAAAAACAGGTACCAGTCTCCCTCCCAGACGAGATGTTCCAGATGGACCAAGAAGCAGAGGTATGTCTGAAAATACATGACATGTCACACACATATTCACACTTAACAGCATATAAATATATGTAATAGAAAGACCACTAGACGATCACACACACAACGACATTAACTCTGATAAGATAATCAAAACTCAATCCTTTATAAATAGACAATACAACACTCCTGGCCAAGTCTCAAAGATTCGCGAAAACACAAATATGTGTATTTCAAAGCAACCACGTTGTAGGATTTAAAAAAAATAAACATATGAACATCAAAACTGTGTGGAGGCACATGCGTAGGTATCAAAGGCCTCATATCTTGCTCTCCGTCCATTATAACTATGTAATACAATTGACTGTTTTATTAGGTAGATTCGAATTAGGAAGAGGAACGTATCGGTGCTCGCAAAAACAAGGGCGGCAGCTTACCCCACATTACGCCACTTATATTAAATACAATTGTTTAGAAAAAAATATTTTAATAACAAAACGTTGTAACCATTTAAAATTAATTGGACGTAAAACGAACATTAAATTAAGAAACTGATCTTTATTTTCTAAGCGTGTTGTCCTATATTTAGTAGTCCGTATTTATAATTAACATTTGTATAAATGTTTTTTTTTTAAATAAATATCGCGTTTAATATCTTAATCATGTTTAATTATGCGTATCTCATTTCTCCCGGATTAGTTTTTATGTTCATAAATGTGTTTCCAAATTTTTCTATATGTGTCACCCTTTGTTTTACAGTTTAATAATTTATAAACTGTGGGATTTAAAATCCAATGCCAATCTACACATCGAAGCACCCTTCACCATCCACCATATATACATATATATATATATATATATATATATATATATATATATATTATTATTATTATTAATCTCTCTCTATATATATATACGTATATAAGAAATGTATATATATATATATACACACATATATATACATATATATATATATACATATATATATACATATATATATATATATAGTCTTGGAAGTTTTTAGCCTTTAAAACTATACAAAAAATTATTTTGTATAATTCATTAGAAAACTATTTAGTCTGTAAATCATTCCATCGCCTGCAATTACTGCATCAACTTGCTCTCTCGAATTCGCTATAATACCAGTAATAATTTATTTTTAAGGAATCATCAGTTGTTTACCATGAAACCCTGTTTCGGGAATATATATATATATATATATATATATATATATATATATATATATATACTTAAACACATACTTAAATCATTCGTTGACATCTATGCTGATGACACGACCATCTACGGCAACACATCAAAGGCTGTAAATGACGAAGTTCTCTCGGATTCTATCTCTTCTGATCTCGAGCGCGTGGTTCAGTGGGGGAAGATGTGGCTAGTTACCTTTAATGCATCTAAAACCAAACTCCTATCCTTACATCATCAACGCTCTGATCCCCAGCTGGCATCAATTGTGATGGATGGCTCTCGTCTGGGTGAGGCCCCGTGTTTTGACAAGCTTCTGGGTTTGACCTTTACTCCTGATCTGAAATGGAACACGTACATCAAGTCTGTTGCCAAGGTCGCAGGAAAGATGGTGGGATCCTTCTACCGCTCCAGAAGATATCTCACTACTGATGCAATTCTCTATCTATATAAAAGCCAAGTACGGCCAATGATGGAATACTGTTGCCATATCTCGGCAGGAGCTGCCAAAAACAGCCTATCATGCCTTGACAGAGTACAAAATAGACTTCGTGGTTTAGTGGGGGCTGCCCTTTTCTCTACCCTGCAACCCCTCTCCCACAGAAGAGACGTTGCGAGCCTATCCTTGTTTTATCGTTATTTTCATGGCAGGTGCTCGTCTGAACTCCAATCCCTGGTCCCCCCTCGCCAAACTTTCACGAAAAACACCCGTCTAGCTGAATCCACTGTGAAAAATTTCCCCCACTCTATATCTGTGCCTAAATCAAAACGCGGATTTCATGAGCAAAGCTTCTTTCTTAGAACTGCACGCCTGTGGAACTCTGTTCCGTCTGCTTGCTTCCCTCCGGACTACAACTTGGATGTCTTCAAGTCTAATGTTAACAAATTCCTAATGAACCGCCCCCCCCTAATTAAACACTTCATAAAATCTCCTCACTAACGTGATGTACTTGCAATAACCCTTTTCCCTGAGTGGCTTCCGGGCCTTGATAAGTGGTGATCACTGTGTAAAAAAAAAAATAAATAAAAAATATATATATATATATGTATATATATATATATATATATATATATATATAAGAGCAAATAGTTAATAAAACATGTTTAAAAACACTTTGAAAAAGAGTTAAAAACATATTTAATCTGAAAAGGAAACACTAGATAAGTGGATAGTCCTTAATCCGCGGAGTTTCCAAGAAATACTTTCCTTTTCATCAGAGGGTAGGAATTAGCAAAATGCGGTATCGGATATTGCAAACAAAAGTATTTGATGGAAATGCAAGTACGTCAAAGATCTTACTTGATAACAAAAAGTGAAGCAGAGGGAATATGGCGAAGAAAATAGTGATTTCACGTGAATGGATATTCTGGTGAAAGGTAAAGTATCCAATGACGGTAAAATCCAAAAATATAAGAGACAAGAAAGTTAATTGAATTTTCATTCGCACAAGTAAAATCCAAGGAAATCACGTAATTGGAAGATGGTCCAAAATAATCCACAAGGCCGAAATCCATGGAATAATTCACAAATATGTACAAGGAAAAGGGGAAAAAATTCCAATAATGTTAATAAAAGAAAAATAAGATATGCATTTGACACGGCTGCTGAGACAAAATGTAATTAAGAAAGATAAGTGAAGAAAAAGAGAAAAATATCAGTGAAGAAGTGAACAAAAATTAAATGGTGATAGAATTAAATATAAAATAGAAAAGCAAATGTCAAAATGACCCAGACAAAATGATGTTAAAGGGCGCGAAAAATATAGGTAAAAAAATAAGTCAACCGAAATGTACAGGTTATTATTAAGAAAATGTCAGCAAGATTTGTTAAAAGACACTAAATGGGGAAAAAATTAATCAATAAATAAATAAGAAATAAACAATAAACAATAAATAAAAAATATATAAAATAAAAATAATTTTTTAAGGGGAGAGGATGACCGGTATCTGCAAATTCCGAATAAAGCAAGTAAGTATGTAAGTAACTGCATATAGTAAAATATAAGTAAATATACAGACAGGATATGAATGTGTGGGTAGATTGATATATTAGATGGATAGGAATATTTAAAGACTAAAACGGAAATTGCAGATAATATATATATATATATATATATATATATATATATATATATATATAGAGAGAGAGAGAGAGAGAAGGAGAGAGAGAGAGAGGCAAACACAAAAACATCAAGAAGGAATAACTTCATATTTGTATTTTTTTTCCGATATTACAATTGTTTCGACATAAATAAGAAAATTTTTAATCTTATGTCATTTTAAAATTTTCATATTTACATCTCATCAGATATGATTGAAAAAGAATACAAAGTTCCTACGTACCTTGACATATTTTTCTTTTCGTTAAAAACTGCATCGGGCGGTAACTTACCACCCCTCGTGTTTTTACAGAAATGTTAATTATGTTACTTAATAATTGAGTCAATCCACATGGCTTAAATTCTTATTGATATATGTACATTACCATTGGTTAAGTATTTTTAAATATATTTGACGTTTGGAATAATATCTGGTATATATATATATATATATATATATATATATATATATATATATATATATATATTAAAAACAACAGAGATACCTTGCTTAATAATTGTTTTTTTTTTCATTTTTTTTATCTTTCATAAGATTTTTTTTAACTTCAAGATGGAAGGTATTTACAGATGTTCCATGCTTCACACGAGCGCTTTCGATTCTTTCTTGCATCATCATCAGGTTGAGATAAAATAATAAAAATAGTAGTGAAATATATAGTTACGAATGATAAAAAGAGTCAATGAAAATTCGATTTAGATATACATTTACGAGTGATATATATATATATATATATATATATATATATACATATATATATATATATATATATATATATATATATGAGAAATAATGAAATCAAACAGAATGTAGAGTTTACCTGACATAAGAAATGGTGAACTTTCCTTCTTGTAAAGGATAATATTGTGAATCTTCGAATGTTGTTTTAGGCCGCTTTAAGATTTGCAGATTAGACCAAAAATATTACAACTTAATATTGCTGGACATGCTGTAGAAGCCTTCTCAAAAGACTGTCCTTCCTGTCTTTGATTCTATGATTTCAGATGATTAACAAAACTAGCTTTTAACAAAGGGTATCTACCACATACAATGTACTTTAGTTCATGTTTTAATTTCTCAGACATGATATTTCCGCCCTGCTTTTTTGAAGCACGTTTTAAGACATCAAGATCTACAGGATGCTCTTCAAAAATCTTTAAACTTTCTCTGATTGTTTTTCTCCACAGAGATCGATCTTGCGCTTGGGCTTCACAATTATGTAGATCAATCTTAAATATTTTCAAGTTGTTTTTCAGAGAATCCTTAAACTTTTTTCTTGGTTCATTTTGATGTTTTTAGCATTATATATCTCGCCATGATATAGATATTTAGGAAGTCTTTTGTCCACCATCCTAACCAACTGTCGATCTAGCGCATCTGATTTTGAATGGTTTTCATTTTTATACTAGTACTATTTGATCGTTCCAGAATTACAATGTAAGGCGTTAGAGTCTTCTAGTTAATATAAAGTATTCTCCTAATACTACTTTGGTAAAAACCTTTATAATAACTTGAACTGTCTTCTATATCGCTGTCCATGTCGCTGACCCATATAGCAACGTAATGATAACGCATGCTTTGTAAACACATAGCTTTGTTTTGAATATGATCCCCCAATCTGACCACACACGTTTCTCCAATTTGTTTAAAGCAGTAATGGCTTTGGCTATTCTGTGATTTATCTCAGCATCAAGTGTACAGTCCTTACTAAGCGTACTATCAAAATACACAAACTTTAAAAAATATATATAATACATACATATATACATATGTAATACATACATATATACATCTAGGTAATACATATACATATTTATAATACATTCATATATGTAAACATATAAAATGCCTATATATATATATATATATATATATATATATGACATACTTAAATATACACATACACATATATAATACGTACATATATATATACTACATATAAAACATATATATATATATACATATATAATACATAGTTTTGAAAAATACATGCAGTTAATACATATATGTGTATATAAATATACATATATAATACATACATACATATGCATATATATTCATCTATATAATATACATACATACATATATATTTATATTAAATACATATACAAATCTATAATACATATACGATATACATATACGATATACATATTTATAATATATATATATATATATATATATATATATATATATATATATACTAGTATTGGAACGATTAATCGGAATCGGGAATGGGAAAAATCGGAACGTTTTGAGGGTATCGGAATCGGTATTGAAATCGGAAAAAATTGTACCAATTTTCTGATACCAAAACGATTTTATTAAGTGTCTTCTTTATTTTATTTTGTTTAAAGCTAAAACTTCCATTATTGATAAAATAATAAAATCTTATTGATTTTAACACACCAGTGAAACTAAAATCGATAGATCCTCCCCCACAAGTATACTTTTACGTTTACGAAAATATTTGCATATTTTACATGTGTGTTTTTACGGTAATTAGAGAAAGAATACAACTATATAGTTAAATATTTAGAGATTTATAAAGAATCGATACTGGAATCGGTAATTTTATCGGATTCGGGAATTTAGTACGGAATCGGTAATTGTATCGGAATCGGGAAAAAATATTGGAATGGCCCCATCACTAATACACACACATATATATTTACAATAGATACGTGCATGCATACATATATATTTATAATTCATACATACACACACATATATATAAAACATTGATACACACACACACATATATATATGACATACATACACACATATAATACAGATACACATATATATATAATATATAACTATACATATATAATATATACTTGCATATATACGCTTGTATATAATACATATTTACATACATACACACACACACACACACACACACACACATATATATATATATATATATTGTACGATGCTTAATGCCATTCGCAAAGGAGAAGTTTAATATAGTATGGCCGTGTTATAAAAATTGAATGGTAAATGAGTAATTATATACCAGCGACCATAATTGACCGGAAAAAAAGTTGGGATGAGCGAGGAACGAACCAGTGTTGATTCTAAGTTACACTCGTCATAGATTAGAAGTCATTTTTAGATTTAAGAGCTTCGTCAATCTGCATATGTAATCCATTGTGAACGAAACAAGAAAGGAATTAATATCTTAACTAGAGAGACCCGTGTAAATTTCACAAGGGATTCATTCATATGTAATGTATTGATGTTGGAATTCTGTAGATGTTCAGTGTAAATGGAGACGCTGTGATATTATCGTAGGGCTTTTTGTTAAAACTGCAATAGCATTTATCTAAGCTAACGCAAAGCCCGATCGTAAAGTACGCTTAAATATGATATTTTAATTTTTGCAGATTTCGTATATATTATCATAGAGTTAATGTTCTATCGATTCTTATATATTATAAACTTGCGATTTCAAAAATAAAAAAAATATATCCATATGACTAGGGCGTAAGCGTGACACAGAAAATAACACACACACACTATCGTATTAATATATAAATTTCGTATATATTATCATAGAGTTAATGTTCTGTTGATTTTTATATATTAAAGAGTTGCGATTTCCAAATACCGAAATAAAAACTTATGAATATATATATATATATATATACATATATATATATATATATATATATACATATATATATATATATATATATATATATATACATAATTTGAGTTCATTTAGCCTCAATCGAAACCGAAATCAAAACTTATGAAGATTTCTTGATAAAGTTATAAAAAAGTGGATTACTGGAGTGCCATCAGTTATAATCGAAATCGGAATCTAAACTTATGAAGAAGTCTTGATTAAATTATTTATAAAAAAAAAAAAAAAAGATGACTTTAGTGCCATCAGCTATAATCGAAACCGAAACGAAAAGCTATGAAAAATTCTTGGTATAATTATTTATAACAAGAAATGGAAGTGCATAACAATTAAACGACCCGGATGTAAGCGTGACTCGAAAAACAACACACAGGCAATCGTATTAATATATAGAGGAAGAGTATTTGCATCTATAACATAATTTGAAAAACGTTCAATTCCCAAACTACCCAACATATCCGTATTTATAGAATGTCTCTATAAGACTACATGTTTTCTTCATCACTTCGGGAAATTTTGGAATGCTAACCGCCATAATGCCCAACAGTGTGTAAAAAGATTTAAGCAACTCAGAATATGTATATAAACTGTATGTATGTGCATTAAAATGACGTTGGTGTTGATGGCTTTATAAATTGGGATTCTGATTGTCGACAATGTTGATTTCAGCTTTAACAACCAGCTTGTCTAGCGACATTAAAATCTGTTATTGAACTATTGAACTGTTATTGAACTGTTATTGAACAGTACTAAGCTTTGGTACACCTGTCTCTCTTTGCCTGCGGTCTTGCATATGACCTTAAACTATATCCGATGGGCTTTGGGGTGTGTGGAGCCATCCTTTAATTGCCATTGCTCCCAGATCCACTCTGATCCGGAGTGGTAGTACCTGTTAGGCTTCCAACAATGGGTTAAATAGAAACTGACTTGAAAAAAAATATTCTATTAAAAATTTGTCTCCAAAATCACTGGATTCGGCATTAAATTACCTGAAAAGGGTTGATATGCCGTAAAACAAAAAACAACCAAACTAAACCAATCTCTGTCTGCCTATCTATGCATTTATCTATCTAATAATTCCTAAGTAACAATAACAAAAAATTATGTTGACTTTCCTTTTGTCAGCCTATTTCCTGTTAGTCGTGTGTACTTGAGATAAAGCCGACTGAAATTTGTTTTTAACTAAACTAAAAATAAATTCGCTGTTTGAACAGGTGTTTGCCGTTGATTGACAACTCGTGCATTTGTTCAAGTCACAGAGGTATTATTTTAAATATCCGAATGAATCTAGCGAGAAAGCAACGAAACGCTAAACCATCTTTGTCATATCGCTACTAGATTTTAAAAGGTAATTGAATCGATCGTCAATCTCAATTGGTTTTTATTTATTAACTAGATAATTGGGAGGTGATGACGGTCAAGTAGTTAACGACACGAACTGACGATCTGAGTGTTCCAAGTTCGAATCCAGCTCGTTCCACAAAATCACTTTCACTTAAGATGTTGGGAAACTCTGCCCCGCCCTCCCATGTAAGTATCTGACGTCATTCTTGATAGTAGATTGACTAGAAAACTATCAGGGAAAACAATGCCAACAATTATGTCTCTGAATTTGTCTTGTCCTGGGATGATGATGAACTTAGTAATTGAAATTATTATACTGGGTCTCCGGCAAGACGAAAATACGAATTTTAACATGAAAACGCGAGGCCTTCTTTTTCTAAACAAAGCAATAAGAGTTAACAAAAAAAAAAAAAAAAAAATTAAAAAAATACTCCCTATTAAACTTTGCGTTCCTCCATTAAAACAACAGAAAAATTACCCCCATTGAGTTACACTACAAGTAGAACCCAGCTACTAGTGTCATAAAAGCAGAGGGCAAAATATTATAGGTTTTAAAAGAGATGTCTGTGCAATAGCAATAATAAGTATAAATGATGCAACAGCAATTTTGAACGATTAACAGATATTTTTTTAACAAGATAGGAATTATGACACTTTAACCACTGGATGTGCAATGATCGTGTGTGTGTGTGTTTCTCAAGGTGGCATGGCGAACTCCTTTTTCCCCTTTCCAACCAAGAGCGATCACTCTTATGCATAACAAGGGAAATTACTCTTTTCTTAGCTTGACTTTTACATGAACCACGATTATTGAATAAGATGTTCAATGTGATTTCCCTAACTATCCGCATAACAGCAGTCGATTCTTCTTACTTCCGGTTGCCTTTTGCTTTCACTCCACTCGGATATCGTTCGAAGCTATAGATTAATCTATGTAAAATCGTTGTGTTTGAAACTGATGTAAATATTAATTTAAAACGATAGTATATATTATGTAAGGATCAAAACATTATGAAGGCCTTTCGTTTGGTTAAATGAGGCTATGCAAAAATATCAATCGACGGATAGACTTTTATTACATCTTAATGCTATTTCTATCCATCTCCTAAAACACGCGTAGTAAAATAGGTGAGCGTATCGTAAAATGCGCACATGAATACGTAATATTGCTCTCAATGTGAATTTCCTGTTTTTGGTGGGGCTCAATTGTAATTGGAAACAGGCATTCATTTTAGTCGGGCAATCGCTTTAATAGACCAAGTCAAGTTGTGTTTATTTAGTTAGTCTTTTTTCGATCCAATTTCAAATGCCACAATGGCGTAACGAAATACTCGTTTCTTCTGTGCATATATCATTTTTTTTTTTTTTTACTTCTTCTTTAAATTCTTCTATTCTGTAAAATAATGTTTGCGGAATAGAATCTTGACAAGTTAGAGGCGTTTACAATGTGGCACATATCTCTATAATAGTTTTTTTTTCTATTTGTAGATCTGATTTTAATTATAGACTCGCAAGATAGGGGGTGCCCGACCCTGTCCCGACGTAAAATACGCATAATATAATTTTAACTCATGTAAACTTAGTGTTTATAATAACAAAGCCAATTATATATTTAATATTATACTGTACCTTATTTATAGTACTGACTTTAAATGACTTTAAAAAAATGACTTAGGTGCCATAAGCTAGAATCGAAACCAAAACAGTTAGCGCTCCAGCTACGTTCCCTACTTTTGAGTTACCAATAGATAAGAAATATTTAAAAGTAAACCACTTCAAGCTATGAATGAATTCGCGCATGCGCAACAGTCATAAAAATATGTTAGCAAGTTAAAATGAACATTTTAATGTCAACTTATCGACATATTTTTGTACGCGTTATTCATCCATCCAAACAAAGATTTTACTCATTATTAATCATCCTTAATATATGATTACAATTTCGTATTAATTTAACTGCTATGTAATCTTTAGTTTAAAAGTTCATATGTTTAATATTTTCACGTATAAATACATCCACTGTTATATGTATAGAGAGTAGATGGTTTCTTTCTGAATTCAGACTCCCCCCCCACTACTTGAAATTATTTTGTCTGGTGACTAGAAAAACGCACACTTCAAATTTGATAACATTTACGTTATAGAATGAAAGAACAATAATCATGTATACTAGTGGGACCTGAGGAAATTACACAGCGGCAGCTTTCATATTGCTGCTGGACATTCTGTGGACAGAGCGTGAATGGAGACTCCGTGATAGTATTGACTACCGTTTGTTAAAACTGTAAAATTATTTATATAAGTAATCTGGTTCATGTAGTCTTAGAATATATCTGGTTATTACGGTTTATCTCCAATATCCTTATAAGAGTCTGTGACATATTTTCATTGCATGGACGCCCGGTGCGAACGGAAAACTTACGATATCATTATACCATCCTTAAACAAAACAGATACTATCCTTGGGTCCTATCCAGAAGACCAAGAAAGTATATTTTAGTTTAGCCCCAAAAGCGACATTATATATTTCTATTTACTTTTTTTTTTACATTGTGCCTTCAGTGATCGAGAGATCTTATTTATTAAAAAGAAGGTTAGCATCCTACGAAAACTAATTAACGTATCTATATACTATTTTAATGATTGTAGTATTTTATCACCTTCTATAATACTATTTTTAATTTACAGGATCTCTCAGTCGAATAATTTATAATCTGGAAACCGCGACACACGCACGTATACAGGTTAAAGGTACTACTCCATCTAGAAATATAGGGTAGTACAGTCCGCACGCGCGCGCGTGTGTGGCTATGTGTACAAATCTCCTACAGCTCATTCTACTGGAACTATAATGATCAAACCTGGCATGATAATGGTCCCCCCACCTTGTGATGGCGCACGCCATTTTAAAGGTTAAGGTAAAAAATCAAGGTCATAGTCTATTATATATAGTCTCCTACATTCCACACAACTTGACCTATCATAACCAAACCTGGCATGATAATAATCTCCAACTAGTATCACACAATTTTCCAAGGTTAAGGTCAAAGGCCAAACTCAGAACCTATATATATATATATATATATATATATATATATATATATATATATATATATATATATATATATATATATACTCTATTACGACCCACATTACTGAACTGATCATGACGGAATCTGACAAGATGATGGTGTCCGACCTAGAGATTGTGTATACAATTTTTGGTTCGGCTCTTACAGCATCCACTTACTGCAAGCGTGCCCACGAAACACGTACCCGAGCGTACAGCAAAGTCACGCGCAAAGCGCGTGTATTTTTACTAGTTGATAGATAATACAAAGAAATACACATTATTTATTTTATACAGTAGATGACACTGGAAAACGCCATCTTGGATTGTGAATATTTGCTCCTGCGTTGAACGCTTCTAGCTGTGTTATTCACTGGGCTGAAATTAAGAAGCTTTAAAGCCATGGCGAACCCCTTACAATGAAGATACCTGACTACAGCCGTGGGCCAGATAACTGTAGAGCTATGCACAGTTTTTGTCGCGTGTATACCTGATTGGCTCTCTGCTAGGTGCTCTCACAAAAATACTGTTTCAACCTAATGATTTCAGTCTAATTACTTTACGAAGCGATAGGCAGCTCGCAAAAATAGTGTATATAAAATAATAAAAGATAATTGTCCCCCTCGTACTGGCATGAGAATCTATTTTTCTGAATGATTCAGAAGCACCATGACTCTAGTTGAAAGCATTTCAACCGCCAGAGAACACGAAATGGGGCGATCAAAAGTTGATATGACTAATTGTGACATAAAACTGACTATAACACACGCGAATGTGGAGAGCAGAACCTTACTATGTAGACACTGAACTGTCTACTATTTACTGCCTAATGGAAGCAGCATGGCAAATTTTACAGAATGCAAAAATATTTCAAAAGACTGCGTAAAATTGTGGGAAACACTTGTATGACTATGTGCTTCAAAGACATTACAAAATTGGACTAACGACTATACAAAATAAAATCCCATAATTTCGTACCAATGTTTTTTTTTGTTTTGTTTTTTTTTACACCACGATTATAATTCCTTCAATCAACATAATAATAATAACAGGGTGATTTCGCATGAGTTCTAACAAGTATTCAATAACGATTACTCCGAAATAATTATTAGGTTGGTGCAAAAACAATGACGTTTTTGGACGTTAAACTTCATGTCAAAAAGCGGCATTAATTTTGCACCAACCTAATACTACCTTAGAAACTTATCTAATTCCCGACCATCTTCCGGTGAATTTCGTACTTAATAACCTTATGGGAACCTCGGAGAGAACTCATTATCCTGGAGAAAGGGAATTCTCATTCGGTTTACGTGCCACATCCGGTGTCTTCCCTTGAGAATTTCAGACGACATAATTGTCAAGAATTACCCATAATTTTTGTATGGTTCTGCATCGAGTCACCTTACATACTCACACACACACACACAGCAATAAACACACACACACACACACGCATATACATATGTGTTTGTGTGTGTGTGTGTTCGTGTGTGTGTGTTTGTGTGTGTGAAACTACAGTACAATAGTGAAATTCGGAAAACGAAAAATCGATTAAAAAAGACAATAGTATCTACTGAATTCTAGTATCAATTTCAACTAAAGACAATGATATCTATTTAATTGGCATGACAGAAGTATTAAAATCATTAAAAGCCCATTAACTTTAATTAATTATTTAATACTTATTAATTTTGCCAGCTCTCTATCGCTTCGTAAAGTAAGTTAACCTGAAATCATGAGGTGAAAACAGTATTTTTATGAGCGCCTTAGCAGAGAGGCAATCGTGTATACACGCGACAAAAACTTATATTTATATAAAGCGATGAATGCGAACATTTCTACATATCAGCAAATATTAGAATTTCGGTAATTTCGATACGAAATTTGTTTTTAAAAAAGAAATAAATCTATAGAAAAAGAAAACATATCGTACAACTTAATGATGAGTTGTTGTTTTTTTTTTCAAGCAATGAAATTGATTGGTTTTTACGTCGCTTTAAAGATCAAGGGTGTTCCTAAGCATATTGGTGGTACCTACAATAGCAAAGGTCTGAAGACCGCCTAAAACATCGCGGATTCGTAGTTTTTTTTCAATTCTCCTTCCAGACGACTTGATACACTCCTAGCGTACCAACTACGACCGGGATTATTAGTGTTGTAACCTCGTGTATACGCTTTATTTCCAAGGCCAATGGAGCATGATTGCTCCACCTCTCGTTCGCCTTCTCTCTCACGTTCCGGTCCCAGGGTAATGAGAAGTCTACGATTTGCCAGTTTTTGAAACCTTGTCAGTGTCGACCAAATCCGGACGATTATGTTCCAATTGCTTGGTCGCCGTTATACTACTACTACTACTACTACTACTACTACTACTAATAATAATAATAATAATGATAATAATAATAATAATAATAATAATAATAAGAAGAAGAAGAAGAAGAAGAAGAACAACAACAACAACAACAGCAGCTTTCGATAACCTTTACAGATGAATTTGCGTTAAGCGGCTGTAACGCAAATGCAACTTTATCTTCAAAAGTTATCGAAAGAAGTGGAGAGTCCTGGAAATCTGGAGAGACTTGTTGTCATTCAGACTCCAGAAAACGCAACAAGTTGTTCTCAAAGAGAAATTTTTGATGATGGCCTGTGTGACTACTCCTAGTGAGTAAATAATAATAAATAAAAATATGAAAAAATAAAAGTATGATGCTAATCGACTCTACGGGTAAAAGAAAGACGTGAGATGAAGACTGGTTTGTATAGAAGACGTTGTGAATCACACACACACATACACACACACACACACAAACAGAATTAGAAAAATAGATTACGACATACAGAGAGAAGATAATTACCGCAGACATAAATACTTTTGAAAAAAGTCAACAAAAGAAAAAACATGGTAAGGCGAGAAGAGTAAACCGGGGGGAAAAACCTACTACCCGGACGATTCATAAGGATGACAAAATGTGAAACTCGTCGCTTGGAAATAGCTACGAAAAGAACATCTCAACAGAGAAACTGAATACTTAATAACAGCTCACACGATCAGAACCAATTACATCAATGCAAATTCAGCAAAACACAAAGCTCATTATAACAATAACCATCTGACCTTCATCAGCCGACAGGAAAAATGTTTTTAATCTTTTTTTCCAAAAGTCTCAAGCCTTTGAGAATATGATTTTTGAAAGAAGGATTAAAATGTTTCGCGACACTAAAATAGAATTTATTTGAATACACACACACACACACACACACACACACACACACACACACACACACATATATATATATATATATATGTATGTATGTATATATATGTATATATATATATTATTCCAATGTATGTACGCAATTTTTATCTTTCTTTCAAAAAGTCATATAAACATTATAATTGACTTTACAATAAATTCATCAAACGCAATTTTCAGTTTATCACTCGCCTGAAGACGACTAATGGAAGTCGAAAACATTCGCGACTATGGAAAATTTCTTGTTACACTCGAACAATGAATATTCGAAAATTGGCCCGGCAAATGGAAAACAGCTTTCAAGAAAAACAAATAGGAATTATTCCTGCTGCTAAACGATATATATATATATATATATATATATATATATATATATATATATATATAGAGAGAGAGAGAGAGAGAGAGAGAGAGAGAAAGAGAGAGAGAGAGAGATAGACAGACAGACAGACAGATAGATAGATAGAGCAAAAGGGATAGAGCATAAGAATCCATTATTGGCTAAAAAGATCCTGTCATACGTTCGAAACGATATTAGGTTACTCGTGGTCATAAGGAGATATCAATCATACCAGTTATTATAGGTGCCACAGGGTTTATGAAGAAGAACATGAAGTCCTACCTAACTAATATTCCTGGTGAACCATGTACAAAAGAGATCCAGACAATTACACTTAAGGGAACAGCGAGGATACTAAAAAGAGCTCTCGGTTGGTTTCAATAAAAAGCGGGGCAATGTTGGCAGCTGGTTTGGCTTCCCCATACCCACCATTACAATCTTCAAAGGAAGAAAAATGAAAAAAAAAGGGAAAATATATATCATATACTGGACAAGGCCGATTATGCCAGAGCCGTAATAATTGATATATTCAAAGTTTTTAACGACTCTGGCATGGTGATCT